>NW_027275560.1:953162-1025151 GCF_030028105.1 Mobula birostris | reverse complement strand
TATATAGATGGGTAGGGTGGCACTGGTTTTATGTAGAGAGATGCAGAGGACAGGACTGGTTTTATGTAGATAGATGGGGGGACGGCACTGGTTTTATGTAGATAGATGGGTAAGATGGCACTGGTTTTATGTAGATAAATGGGGAGGACGGCACTGCTTTTATGTAGATAGATGGGGAGGACGGCACTTGTTTTATGTAGATAGATGAGTAGGACGGCAATGGTCTTATGCAGATAGATGAGGAAGATGGCACTGGTTTTATGTAGAGAGATGGAGAGGACGGCACTGGTATTATGTAGTTAGATGGGGAGGATGGCACTGGTTTTATCTAGTTCGTTGGGTACGACGGCACTGGTTTTATCTAGATTGATGGGGAGGACGACACTGGTTTATGCAGACAGATGGGGAGGACGGTACTGGTTTTATGAGAGAGATGGAGAGTACGGCACTGCTATTATGTATATAGATGTGTACGGTGGCACTGGTTTAATGTAGATAGATAGGTGGGACGGCACTTGTTTTATGTAGATAGATGGGTAGGACGGCACTGGTTTTATGTATATAGATGAGGAGGACGGCACTGGTTTTATGTTGATGGATCAGTAGCATGGCACTGGTTTTATGTAGATAGATGGGTAGGACGGCAATGGTCTTATGTAGTTAGATGGGGAGGATGGCACTGGTAGTATGTAGAGAGATTGAAAGGATGGCACTAGTTTTATATAGATAGATGGGGAGGACGGCACTGGTTTTATGTAGATAGATGGGGAGGATGACACTGGTTTTATGTACTTAGTTGGGGAGGACGGCACAGGTTTTATGTAGTTTGATGGGTAGGATGGCACTGGTTTTATGTAGACGGATGGGTAGGACGGCACTGTTTTTATGTAGATAGATGGGGAGGATGGCACTGGTTTTATATAGAGAGATGGGGTGGATGGCACTGGTTTTATGTAGATAGATGGGGAGGACGACACTGGTTTTATGTTGATGGATCAGTAGCACGGCACTGGTTTTATGTAGATAGATGGGTAGGACGGCAATGGTCTTATGTAGATAGATGAGGAAGATGGCACTGCTTTTATGTAGAGAGATGGAGAGGACTGCACTGGTTTTATGTAGATAGATGGGTGGGACGGCACTGGTTTTATGTATAGAGATAGAGAGGACGGCACTGGTTTTATATAGAGAGATGGGTAGGATGGCACTGGTTTTATGTAGATAGATGGGGAGGATGGCACTGGTTTTATATAGATAGATGAGTAGGATGGCACTGATTTTATGTAGATAGATGAGGTGGACGACACTGGTTTTACGTAGATAGATGGGGAGGATGGCACTGGTTTTATGTAGATAGATGAGTAGGATGACACTGATTTTATGTAGATAGATGGGGTGGACGACACTGGTTTTATGTAGATATATGGGTAGGACGGCACTGGTTTTATGTAGAGAGATAGAGAGGAGGGCACTGGTTTTATATAGAGAGATGGGGTGGATGGCACTGGTTTTATGTTGATGGATCAGTAGCACGGCACTGGTTTTATGTAGAGCGATGGCGAGGACGGCACTGGTATTATGTAGTTAGATGGGGAGGATGGCGCTGGTTTTATCTAGTTCGTTGGGTACGACGGCACTGGTTTTATCTAGATAGATGGGGAGGACGACACTGGTTTTATGCAGACAGATGGGGAGGGCGGTACTGGTTTTATGAGAGAGATGGAGGGTACGGCACTGGTATTATGTATATAGATGTGTAGGGTGGCACTGGTTTTATGTATATAGATGGGTGGGACGGCACTGGTTTTATGTAGATAGATGGGTAGGACGGCACTGGTTTTATGTAGATAGATGGGGAGGACAGTACTGGTTTTATGTAGATGGATGGGGAGGATGGCACTGGTTTTATGTAGATAGATGGGGAGGATGGCACTGGTTTTATGTAGATAGATGAGTAGGATGGCACTGATTTTTTGTAGATAGATGGGGAGGACGACACTGGTTTTATGTTGATGGATCAGTAGCACGGCCCTGGTTTTATGTAAATAGATGGGTAGGACGGCACTGGTATTATGTAGTTAGATGGGGAGGATGGCACTGGTTTTATCTAGTACGTTGGGTACGACGGCACTGGTTTTATATAAATTGATAGGAGGACGACACTGGTTTTATGCAGACAGATGGGGAGGACGGTACTGGTTTTATGAGAGAGATGGAGAGTACGGCACTGGTATTATGTATATAGATGGGTAGGGTGGCACTGCTTTTATGCAGAGAGATGCAGAGGACAGGACTGGTTTTATGTAGATAGATGGGGGGACGGCACTGGTTTTATGTAGATAGATGGGTAAGATGGCACTGGTTTTATGTAGATAAATGGGGAGGACGGTACTGCTTTTATGTAGATAGATGGGGAGGACGGCACTTGTTTTATGTAGATAGATGAGTAGGACGGCAATGGTCTTATGCAGATAGATGAGGAAGATGGCACTGGTTTTATGTAGAGAGATGGAGAGGACGGCACTGGTATTATGTAGTTAGATGGGGAGGATGGCACTGGTTTTATCTAGTTCGTTGGGTACGACGGCACTGGTTTTATCTAGATTGATGGGGAGGACGACACTGGTTTATGCAGACAGATGGGGAGGACGGTACTGGTTTTATGAGAGAGATGGAGAGTACGGCACTGCTATTATGTATATAGATGTGTACGGTGGCACTGGTTTAATGTAGATAGATAGGTGGGACGGCACTTGTTTTATGTAGATAGATGGGTAGGACGGCACTGGTTTTATGTATATAGATGAGGAGGACGGCACTGGTTTTATGTAGTTGGATGGGGTGGACGACACTGGTTTTATGTGGATAGATGGGAAGGATGGCACTGGTTTTATGTAGATAGATGGGGAGGACGGCACTGGTTTTACGTAGTTAGATGGGGAGGACGGCACTGGTAGAATTTAGAGAGATGGAAAGGATTGCACTAGTTTTATATAGATAGATCGGGAGGACGGCACAGGTTTTATGTAGTTAGATGGGTAGGATGGCACTGGCTTTATGTAGATGGGTGGGTAGGACGGCACTGGTTTTATTTAGAGAGATGGGGTGGATGGCACTGGTTTTATGTTGATGGATCAGTAGCACGGCACTGGTTTTATGTAGATAGATAGGTAGGACGGCAATGGTCTTATGTAGATAGATGAGGAAAATGGCACTGCTTTTATGTAGAGAGATGGAGAGGACTGCACTGGTATTATGTAGTTAGATGGAGAGGATGGCACTGGTTTTATGTCGACGGGTGGGTAGGACGGCACTGGTTTTATTTAGAGAGATGGGGAGGATGACACTGGTTTTATGTAGAGAGATTGAGAACACGGCACTGGTTTTACGTAGATAGATGGGTAGGACGGCACTGGTTTTACGTAGATAGATGGGTAGGATGGCACTGGTTTTATGTAGACAGATCGGGAGGATGGCACTGGTTTTATGTAGATAGATGGGGAGGATGGCACTGGTTTTATGTAGATAGATGAGTAGGATGGCACTGGTTTTATGTAGATAGATTGGGAGGATGGCACTGGTTTTATGTAGATAGATGGGGAGGATGGCACTGGTTTTATGTAGATAGATGGGGAGGACGGCACTTGTTTTATGTAGATAGATGGGTAGGACGGCAATGGTCTTATGCAGATAGATGAGGAAGATGGCACTGGTTTTATGTAGAGAGATGGAGAGGACGGCACTGGTTTTATGTGGTTAGATGGGTAGGAGGGCACTGGTTCTATTTAGAGAGATGGGGTGGAATGCACTGGTTTTATGTTGATGGATCAGTAGGACGGCACTGGTTTTATGTAGATAGATGAGTAGGATGGCACTGGTTTTATGTAGAGAGATGTGGAGGACGGCACTGGATTCATGTAGAGAGATGGAGAGAATGGGCACTGGTTTTATGTAGATAGATGGGGTGAACTGCACAGGTTTTATGTAGATAGATGGGGAGGACAACACTGGTTTTATGTTGAAGGATCAGTAGCACGGCACTGGTTTTATGTAGATAGATGGGTAGGACGGGAATGGTCTTATGCAGATAGATGAGGAAGATGGCACTGGTTTTATGTAGAGAGATAGAGAGGACGGCACTGGTATTATGTAATTAGATGGGGAGGATGGCACTGGTTTTATCTAGTTCGTTGGGTACGATGGCACTGGTTTTATCTAGATTGATGGGGAGGACGACACTGTTTTTATGCAGTCAGATGGGGAGGAGGGTACTGGTTTTATGAGAGAGATGGAGAGTACGGCACTGGTATTATGTATACAGATGGGTAGGGTGGCACTGGTTTTATGTAGAGAGATGGGGAGGACGGCACTTGTTTCATGTCGATAGATGGGGAGGACAGCACTGGTTTTATGTAGATAGATGGGTAGGATGGCACTGGTTTTATGTAGATAAATGGGGAGGAGGGCACTGGTTTTATGTAGATAGATGGGGAGTTTGGTACTGGTTTTATGTGGATAGATGAGTAGGATGGCACTGATTTTATGTAGATAGTTGGGGAGGACGGCACTGGTTTTATGTTGATGGATCAGTAGCACGGCACTGGTTTGATGTAGATAGATGGGTAGGACGGCAATGGTCTTATGCAGATAGATGAGGAAGATGGCACTGGTTTTATGTAGAGAGATGGAGAGGACGGCACTGGTATTATGTACTTAGATGGGGAGGATGGCACTGGTTTTATCTAGTTCGTTGGGTACGACGGCACTGGTTTTATCTAGATTGATGGGGAGGACGACACTGGCTTTATGCAAATAGTTGGGGAGGACGGTACTGGTTTTATGAGAGAGATGGAGAGTACGGCACTGGTATTATGTATATAGATGGGTATGGTGGCACTGGTTTTATGTAGAGAGATGCATCGGACAGGACTGTTTGTATGTAGATACATGGGGAGGATGGCACTGGTTTTATGTAGATAGATGAGTAGGATGGCACTGATTTTATGTAGATAGATGGGTAGGACGGCACTGGTTTTATTTAGAGAGATGGGGAGGATGGCACTGGTTTTATGTACAGAGATTGAGAACACGGCACTGGTTTTACTTAGATAGATGGTAGGACGGCGCTGGTTTTATGTAGATAGATGGGGAGGATGGCACTGATTTTATGTAGATAGATGGGGAGGACAACAGTGGTTTTATGTAGATAGATGGAAAGGATGGCACTGGTTTTATGTAGAGAGATGGAGAGGACAGCACTGATTTTATGTAGAGAGACGGGGAGGACGACACTGGTTTTATGTAGAGGGATGAGGAGGACGACACTGCTTTTATGCAGACAGATGGGGAGGATGGCATTTGTTTTATGTAGATAGATGGGGAGGACGACACTGGTTTTATGTTGATGGATCAGTAGCACGGAACTGGTTTTATGTAGATAGATGGGTAGGACGGCAATGGTCTTATGCAGATAGATAAGGAAGATGGCACTGGTTTTATGTAGAGAGATGGAGAGAACGGCACTGGTATTATGTAGTTAGATGGGGAGGATGGCACTGGTTTTCTCTAGTTCGTCGGGTACGACGGCACTGGTTTTATCTAGATTGATGGGGAGGACGACACTGGTTTTATGTAGACAGATGGGGAGGACGGTACTGGTTTTATGAGAGAGATGGAGAGTACGGCACTGGTATTATGTATATAGATGGGTAGGGTGGCACTGGTTTTATGTAGAGAGATGCAGAGGACAGGACTGGTTTTATGTAGATAGATGGGGAGGACGGTACTGGTTTTATGAGAGAGATGGAGAGTACGGCACTGGTATTATGTATATAGATGGGTAGGGTGGCACTGGTTTTATGTAGAGAGATGCAGAGGACAGGACTGGTTTTATGTAGATAGATGGGGAGGACGGCACTGGTTTTATGTAGATAGATGGGGAGGACGACACTGGTTTTATGTTCATGGATCAGTAACACGGCACTGGTTTTATGTAGATAGATGGGTAGGACGGCAATGGTCTTATGCAGATAGATGAGGAAGATGGCACTGGTTTTATGTAGAGAGATGGAGAGGACGGCACTGGTATTATGTAGTTAGATGGGGAGGATGGCACTGGTTTTATCTAGTTCATTGGGTACGACGGCACTGGTTTTATCTAGATTGATGGGGAGGACGGTACTGGTTTTATGAGAGAGATGGAGAGTACGGCACTGGTATTATGTATAAACATGGGTAGGGTGGCACTGGTTTTATGTAGAGAGATGCAGAGGACAGGACTGGTTTTATGTAGATAGATGGGGAGGACGGCACTGGGTTTATGTAGATAGATCGGGAGTACGGCACTGTGTTTATGAAGATAGATAGGTAGGATGGCACTAGTTTTATGTAGATAGATGGGGAGGACGGCACTGGTTTTATGTAGATAGATGGGGAGGATGGCACTGGTTTTATGTAGATAGATGGGGAGGATGGCACTGGTTTTATGTAGATAGATGTGGAGGATGGCACTGGTTTTATGTAGATAGATGGGGAGGACGGCACTGGTTTTATGTAGATAGATGGGGAGGATGGCACTGGTTTTATGTAGATAGATGGGGAGGATGACACTGGTTTTATGTACTTAGTTGGGGAGGACGGCACAGGTTTTATGTAGTTAGATGGGTAGGATGGCACTGGTTTTATGTACATGGGTGGGTACGACGGCACTGGTTTTATTTAGAGAGATGGGGTGGATGGCACTGGTTTTATGTTGATGGATCAGTAGCACGGCACTGGTTTTATGTAGATAGATAGGTAGGACGGCACTGGTTTTATGTAGTTAGATGGGTAGGATGGCACTGGTTTTATGTACATGGGTGGGTAGGACGGCACTGGTTTTATTTAGAGAGATGGGGAGGATGACACTGGTTTTATGTAGAGAGATTGAGAACACGGCACTGGTTTTACGTAGATAGATGGGTAGGACGGCACTGGTTTTACGTAGATAGATGGGTAGGATGGCACTGGTTTTATGTAGACAGATCGGGAGGATGGCACTGGTTTTATGTAGATAGATGGGGAGGATGGCACTGGTTTTATGTAGATAGATGAGTAGGATGGCACTGGTTTTATGTAGATAGATTGGGAGGATGGCACTGGTTTTATGTAGATAGATGGGGAGGATGGCACTGGTTTTATGTAGATAGATGAGTAGAATGGCACTGGTTTTATGTAGAGAGATGGAGAGGACGGCACTGGTATTATGTAGTTAGATGGGGAGGGTGGCACTGGTTTTATTGAGATTGATAGGGAAGGCAACACTGGTTTTATCTAGATTGATAGGGAGGGCGACACTGGTTTTATGCAGACAGATGGGTGGACGGTACTGGTTTTATGAGAGAGATGGAGAGTACGGCACTGGTATTATGTATATAGATGGGTAGGGTGGCACTGGTTTTATGTAGAGAGATGCAGAGGACAGGACTGGTTTTATGTAGATAGATGGGGGGACGGCACTGGTTTTATGTAGATAGATGGGTAGGATGGCACTGGTTTTATGTAGACAAATGGGGAGGACGGCACTGGTTTTATGTAGATAGATGGAGAGGATGGCACTGATTTTATGTAGATAGATGGGGAGGACGGCACTTGTTTTATGTAGATAGATAGGTAGGACGGCACTGATTTTATGTAGATAGATGGGGAGGACGGCACTTGTTTTATGTAGATAGATGGGTAGGACGGCAATGGTCTTATGCAGATAGATGAGGAAGATGGCACTGGTTTTATGTAGAGAGATGGAGAGAGACGGCACTGGTTTTATGTGGTTAGATGGGTAGGAGGGCACTGGTTCTATTTAGAGAGATGGGGTGGAATGCACTGGTTTTATGTTGATGGATCAGTAGGACGGCACTGGTTTTATGTAGATAGATGAGTAGGATGGCACTGGTTTTATGTAGAGAGATGTGGAGGACGGCACTGGATTCATGTAGAGAGATGGAGAGAATGGGCACTGGTTTTATGTAGATAGATGGGGTGAACTGCACAGGTTTTATGTAGATAGATGGGGAGGACAACACTGGTTTTATGTTGAAGGATCAGTAGCACGGCACTGGTTTTATGTAGATAGATGGGTAGGACGGGAATGGTCTTATGCAGATAGATGAGGAAGATGGCACTGGTTTTATGTAGAGAGATAGAGAGGACGGCACTGGTATTATGTAATTAGATGGGGAGGATGGCACTGGTTTTATCTAGTTCGTTGGGTACGATGGCACTGGTTTTATCTAGATTGATGGGGAGGACAACACTGTTTTTATGCAGTCAGATGGGGAGGAGGGTACTGGTTTTATGAGAGAGATGGAGAGTACGGCACTGGTATTATGTATACAGATGGGTAGGGTGGCACTGGTTTTATGTAGAGAGATGGGGAGGACGGCACTTGTTTCATGTCGATAGATGGGGAGGACAGCACTGGTTTTATGTAGATAGATGGGTAGGATGGCACTGGTTTTATGTAGAAAAATGGGGAGGAGGGCACTGGTTTTATGTAGATAGATGGGGAGTTTGGTACTGGTTTTATGTGGATAGATGAGTAGGATGGCACTGGTATTATGTAGAGAGATGGAAAGGATGGCACTAGTTTTATATAGATAGATGGGGAGGACGGCACTGGTTTTATGTTGATGGATCAGTAGCACGGCACTGGTTTGATGTAGATAGATGGGTAGGACGGCAATGGTCTTATGCAGATAGATGAGGAAGATGGCACTGGTTTTATGTAGAGAGATGGAGAGGACGGCACTGGTATTATGTACTTAGATGGGGAGGATGGCACTGGTTTTATCTAGTTCGTTGGGTACGACGGCACTGGTTTTATCTAGATTGATGGGGAGGACGACACTGGCTTTATGCAAATAGTTGGGGAGGACGGTACTGGTTTTATGAGAGAGATGGAGAGTACGGCACTGGTATTATGTATATAGATGGGTATGGTGGCACTGGTTTTATGTAGAGAGATGCATCGGACAGGACTGTTTGTATGTAGATACATGGGGAGGATGGCACTGGTTTTATGTAGATAGATGAGTAGGATGGCACTGATTTTATGTAGATAGATGGGTAGGACGGCACTGGTTTTATTTAGAGAGATGGGGAGGATGGCACTGGTTTTATGTACAGAGATTGAGAACACGGCACTGGTTTTACTTAGATAGATGGTAGGACGGCGCTGGTTTTATGTAGATAGATGGGGAGGATGGCACTGATTTTATGTAGATAGATGGGGAGGACAACAGTGGTTTTATGTAGATAGATGGAAAGGACGGCACTGGTTTTATGTAGAGAGATGGAGAGGACAGCACTGATTTTATGTAGAGAGACGGGGAGGACGACACTGGTTTTATGTAGAGGGATGGGGAGGACGACACTGCTTTTATGCAGACAGATGGGGAGGACGGCATTTGTTTTATGTAGATAGATGGGGAGGACGACACTGGTTTTATGTTGATGGATCAGTAGCACGGCACTGGTTTTATGTAGATAGATGGGTAGGACGGCAATGGTCTTATGCAGATAGATAAGGAAGATGGCACTGGTTTTATGTAGAGAGATGGAGAGAACGGCACTGGTATTATGTAGTTAGATGGGGAGGATGGCACTGGTTTTCTCTAGTTCGTCGGGTACGACGGCACTGGTTTTATCTAGATTGATGGGGAGGACGACACTGGTTTTATGTAGACAGATGGGGAGGACGGTACTGGTTTTATGAGAGAGATGGAGAGTACGGCACTGGTATTATGTATATAGATGGGTAGGGTGGCACTGGTTTTATGTAGAGAGATGCAGAGGACAGGACTGGTTTTATGTAGATAGATGGGGAGGACGGTACTGGTTTTATGAGAGAGATGGAGAGTACGGCACTGGTATTATGTATATAGATGGGTAGGGTGGCACTGGTTTTATGTAGAGAGATGCAGAGGACAGGACTGGTTTTATGTAGATAGATGGGGAGGACGGCACTGGTTTTATGTAGATAGATGGGGAGGACGACACTGGTTTTATGTTCATGGATCAGTAACACGGCACTGGTTTTATGTAGATAGATGGGTAGGACGGCAATGGTCTTATGCAGATAGATGAGGAAGATGGCACTGGTTTTATGTAGAGAGATGGAGAGGACGGCACTGGTATTATGTAGTTAGATGGGGAGGATGGCACTGGTTTTATCTAGTTCATTGGGTACGACGGCACTGGTTTTATCTAGATTGATGGGGAGGACGGTACTGGTTTTATGAGAGAGATGGAGAGTATGGCACTGGTATTATGTATAAACATGGGTAGGGTGGCACTGGTTTTATGTAGAGAGATGCAGAGGACAGGACTGGTTTTATGTAGATAGATGGGGAGGACGGCACTGGGTTTATGTAGATAGATCGGGAGTACGGCACTGTGTTTATGAAGATAGATAGGTAGGATGGCACTAGTTTTATGTAGATAGATGGGGAGGACGGCACTGGTTTTATGTAGATAGATGGGGAGGATGGCACTGGTTTTATGTAGATAGATGGGGAGGATGGCACTGGTTTTATGTAGATAGATGTGGAGGATGGCACTGGTTTTATGTAGATAGATGGGAGGACGGCACTGGTTTTATGTAGATAGATGGGGAGGATGGCACTGGTTTTATGTAGATAGATGGGGAGGATGACACTGGTTTTATGTACTTAGTTGGGGAGGACGGCACAGGTTTTATGTAGTTAGATGGGTAGGATGGCACTGGTTTTATGTACATGGGTGGGTACGACGGCACTGGTTTTATTTAGAGAGATGGGGTGGATGGCACTGGTTTTATGTTGATGGATCAGTAGCACGGCACTGGTTTTATGTAGATAGATAGGTAGGACGGCAATGGTCTTATGTAGATAGATGAGGCAGATGGCACTGTTTTTATGTAGAGAGATGGAGAGGACGGCACTGGTATTATGTAGTTAGATGGGGAGGATGGCACTGGTTTTATCTAGTTCGTTGGGTACAACGGCACTGGTTTTATCTAGATTGATGGGGAGGACGACACTGGTTTTATGCAGACAGATGGGAGGACGGTACTGGTTGTATGAGAGAGATGGAGAGTACGGCACTGCTATTATGTATATAGATGGGTAGGGTGGCAATGGTTTTATGTAGAGAGATGCAGAGGACAGGACTGGTTTTATGTAGATAGATGGGGGGACGGCACTGGTTTTATGTATAGAGATAGAGAGGACGGCACTGGTTTTATATAGAGAGATGGGTAGGATGGCACTGGTTTTATGTAGATAGATGGGGAGGATGGCACTGGTTTTATATAGATAGATGAGTAGGATGGCACTGATTTTATGTAGATAGATGAGGTGGACGACACTGGTTTTACGTAGATAGATGGGGAGGATGGCACTGGTTTTATGTAGATAGATGAGTAGGATGACACTGATTTTATGTAGATAGATGGGGTGGACGACACTGGTTTTATGTAGATATATGGGTAGGACGGCACTGGTTTTATGTAGAGAGATAGAGAGGAGGGCACTGGTTTTATATAGAGAGATGGGGTGGATGGCACTGGTTTTATGTTGATGGATCAGTAGCACGGCACTGGTTTTATGTAGAGCGATGGCGAGGACGGCACTGGTATTATGTAGTTAGATGGGGAGGATGGCGCTGGTTTTATCTAGTTCGTTGGGTACGACGGCACTGGTTTTATCTAGATAGATGGGGAGGACGACACTGGTTTTATGCAGACAGATGGGGAGGGCGGTACTGGTTTTATGAGAGAGATGGAGGGTACGGCACTGGTATTATGTATATAGATGTGTAGGGTGGCACTGGTTTTATGTATATAGATGGGTGGGACGGCACTGGTTTTATGTAGATAGATGGGTAGGACGGCACTGGTTTTATGTAGATAGATGGGGAGGACAGTACTGGTTTTATGTAGATGGATGGGGAGGATGGCACTGGTTTTATGTAGATAGATGGGGAGGATGGCACTGGTTTTATGTAGATAGATGAGTAGGATGGCACTGATTTTTTGTAGATAGATGGGGAGGACGACACTGGTTTTATGTTGATGGATCAGTAGCACGGCCCTGGTTTTATGTAAATAGATGGGTAGGACGGCACTGGTATTATGTAGTTAGATGGGGAGGATGGCACTGGTTTTATCTAGTACGTTGGGTACGACGGCACTGGTTTTATATAAATTGATAGGGAGGACGACACTGGTTTTATGCAGACAGATGGGGAGGACGGTACTGGTTTTATGAGAGAGATGGAGAGTACGGCACTGGTATTATGTATATAGATGGGTAGGGTGGCACTGGTTTTATGTAGAGAGATGCAGAGGACAGGACTGGTTTTATGTAGATAGATGGGGGGACGGCACTGGTTTTATGTAGATAGATGGGTAAGATGGCACTGGTTTTATGTAGATAAATGGGGAGGACGGTACTGCTTTTATGTAGATAGATGGGGAGGACGGCACTTGTTTTATGTAGATAGATGAGTAGGACGGCAATGGTCTTATGCAGATAGATGAGGAAGATGGCACTGGTTTTATGTAGAGAGATGGAGAGGACGGCACTGGTATTATGTAGTTAGATGGGGAGGATGGCACTGGTTTTATCTAGTTCGTTGGGTACGACGGCACTGGTTTTATCTAGATTGATGGGGAGGACGACACTGGTTTATGCAGACAGATGGGGAGGACGGTACTGGTTTTATGAGAGAGATGGAGAGTACGGCACTGCTATTATGTATATAGATGTGTACGGTGGCACTGGTTTAATGTAGATAGATAGGTGGGACGGCACTTGTTTTATGTAGATAGATGGGTAGGACGGCACTGGTTTTATGTATATAGATGAGGAGGACGGCACTGGTTTTATGTAGTTGGATGGGGTGGACGACACTGGTTTTATGTGGATAGATGGGAAGGATGGCACTGGTTTTATGTAGATAGATGGGGAGGACGGCACTGGTTTTACGTAGTTAGATGGGGAGGACGGCACTGGTAGAATTTAGAGAGATGGAAAGGATTGCACTAGTTTTATATAGATAGATCGGGAGGACGGCACTGGTTTTATGTAGATAGATGGGGAGGATGGCACTGGTTTTATGTAGATAGATGGGGAGGATGACACTGGTTTTATGTACTTAGTTGGGGAGGACGGCACAGGTTTTATGTAGTTAGATGGGTAGGATGGCACTGGCTTTATGTAGATGGGTGGGTAGGACGGCACTGGTTTTATTTAGAGAGATGGGGTGGATGGCACTGGTTTTATGTTGATGGATCAGTAGCACGGCACTGGTTTTATGTAGATAGATAGGTAGGACGGCAATGGTCTTATGTAGATAGATGAGGAAAATGGCACTGCTTTTATGTAGAGAGATGGAGAGGACTGCACTGGTATTATGTAGTTAGATGGAGAGGATGGCACTGGTTTTATGTCGACGGGTGGGTAGGACGGCACTGGTTTTATTTAGAGAGATGGGGAGGATGACACTGGTTTTATGTAGAGAGATTGAGAACACGGCACTGGTTTTACGTAGATAGATGGGTAGGACGGCACTGGTTTTACGTAGATAGATGGGTAGGATGGCACTGGTTTTATGTAGACAGATCGGGAGGATGGCACTGGTTTTATGTAGATAGATGGGGAGGATGGCACTGGTTTTATGTAGATAGATGAGTAGGATGGCACTGGTTTTATGTAGATAGATTGGGAGGATGGCACTGGTTTTATGTAGATAGATGGGGAGGATGGCACTGGTTTTATGTAGATAGATGGGGAGGACGGCACTTGTTTTATGTAGATAGATAGGTAGGACGGCACTGATTTTATGTAGATAGATGGGGAGGACGGCACTTGTTTTATGTAGATAGATGGGTAGGACGGCAATGGTCTTATGCAGATAGATGAGGAAGATGGCACTGGTTTTATGTAGAGAGATGGAGAGGACGGCACTGGTTTTATGTGGTTAGATGGGTAGGAGGGCACTGGTTCTATTTAGAGAGATGGGGTGGAATGCACTGGTTTTATGTTGATGGATCAGTAGGACGGCACTGGTTTTATGTAGATAGATGAGTAGGATGGCACTGGTTTTATGTAGAGAGATGTGGAGGACGGCACTGGATTCATGTAGAGAGATGGAGAGAATGGGCACTGGTTTTATGTAGATAGATGGGGTGAACTGCACAGGTTTTATGTAGATAGATGGGGAGGACAACACTGGTTTTATGTTGAAGGATCAGTAGCACGGCACTGGTTTTATGTAGATAGATGGGTAGGACGGGAATGGTCTTATGCAGATAGATGAGGAAGATGGCACTGGTTTTATGTAGAGAGATAGAGAGGACGGCACTGGTATTATGTAATTAGATGGGGAGGATGGCACTGGTTTTATCTAGTTCGTTGGGTACGATGGCACTGGTTTTATCTAGATTGATGGGGAGGACAACACTGTTTTTATGCAGTCAGATGGGGAGGAGGGTACTGGTTTTATGAGAGAGATGGAGAGTACGGCACTGGTATTATGTATACAGATGGGTAGGGTGGCACTGGTTTTATGTAGAGAG
Source organism: Mobula birostris (assembly GCF_030028105.1). NCBI lineage: Eukaryota > Metazoa > Chordata > Chondrichthyes > Myliobatiformes > Myliobatidae > Mobula > Mobula birostris. The sequence continues at coordinate 1,010,555 of NW_027275560.1, read as the reverse complement.
ATGGGGAGGACGGCACTTGTTTCATGTCGATAGATGGGGAGGACAGCACTGGTTTTATGTAGATAGATGGGTAGGATGGCACTGGTTTTATGTAGAAAAATGGGGAGGAGGGCACTGGTTTTATGTAGATAGATGGGGAGTTTGGTACTGGTTTTATGTGGATAGATGAGTAGGATGGCACTGGTATTATGTAGAGAGATGGAAAGGATGGCACTAGTTTTATATAGATAGATGGGGAGGACAGCACTGGTTTTATGTTGATGGATCAGTAGCACGGCACTGGTTTGATGTAGATAGATGGGTAGGACGGCAATGGTCTTATGCAGATAGATGAGGAAGATGGCACTGGTTTTATGTAGAGAGATGGAGAGGACGGCACTGGTATTATGTACTTAGATGGGGAGGATGGCACTGGTTTTATCTAGTTCGTTGGGTACGACGGCACTGGTTTTATCTAGATTGATGGGGAGGACGACACTGGCTTTATGCAAATAGTTGGGGAGGACGGTACTGGTTTTATGAGAGAGATGGAGAGTACGGCACTGGTATTATGTATATAGATGGGTATGGTGGCACTGGTTTTATGTAGAGAGATGCATCGGACAGGACTGTTTGTATGTAGATACATGGGGAGGATGGCACTGGTTTTATGTAGATAGATGAGTAGGATGGCACTGATTTTATGTAGATAGATGGGTAGGACGGCACTGGTTTTATTTAGAGAGATGGGGAGGATGGCACTGGTTTTATGTACAGAGATTGAGAACACGGCACTGGTTTTACTTAGATAGATGGTAGGACGGCGCTGGTTTTATGTAGATAGATGGGGAGGATGGCACTGATTTTATGTAGATAGATGGGGAGGACAACAGTGGTTTTATGTAGATAGATGGAAAGGACGGCACTGGTTTTATGTAGAGAGATGGAGAGGACAGCACTGATTTTATGTAGAGAGACGGGGAGGACGACACTGGTTTTATGTAGAGGGATGGGGAGGACGACACTGCTTTTATGCAGACAGATGGGGAGGACGGCATTTGTTTTATGTAGATAGATGGGGAGGACGACACTGGTTTTATGTTGATGGATCAGTAGCACGGCACTGGTTTTATGTAGATAGATGGGTAGGACGGCAATGGTCTTATGCAGATAGATAAGGAAGATGGCACTGGTTTTATGTAGAGAGATGGAGAGAACGGCACTGGTATTATGTAGTTAGATGGGGAGGATGGCACTGGTTTTCTCTAGTTCGTCGGGTACGACGGCACTGGTTTTATCTAGATTGATGGGGAGGACGACACTGGTTTTATGTAGACAGATGGGGAGGACGGTACTGGTTTTATGAGAGAGATGGAGAGTACGGCACTGGTATTATGTATATAGATGGGTAGGGTGGCACTGGTTTTATGTAGAGAGATGCAGAGGACAGGACTGGTTTTATGTAGATAGATGGGGAGGACGGTACTGGTTTTATGAGAGAGATGGAGAGTACGGCACTGGTATTATGTATATAGATGGGTAGGGTGGCACTGGTTTTATGTAGAGAGATGCAGAGGACAGGACTGGTTTTATGTAGATAGATGGGGAGGACGGCACTGGTTTTATGTAGATAGATGGGGAGGACGACACTGGTTTTATGTTCATGGATCAGTAACACGGCACTGGTTTTATGTAGATAGATGGGTAGGACGGCAATGGTCTTATGCAGATAGATGAGGAAGATGGCACTGGTTTTATGTAGAGAGATGGAGAGGACGGCACTGGTATTATGTAGTTAGATGGGGAGGATGGCACTGGTTTTATCTAGTTCATTGGGTACGACGGCACTGGTTTTATCTAGATTGATGGGGAGGACGGTACTGGTTTTATGAGAGAGATGGAGAGTATGGCACTGGTATTATGTATAAACATGGGTAGGGTGGCACTGGTTTTATGTAGAGAGATGCAGAGGACAGGACTGGTTTTATGTAGATAGATGGGGAGGACGGCACTGGGTTTATGTAGATAGATCGGGAGTACGGCACTGTGTTTATGAAGATAGATAGGTAGGATGGCACTAGTTTTATGTAGATAGATGGGGAGGACGGCACTGGTTTTATGTAGATAGATGGGGAGGATGGCACTGGTTTTATGTAGATAGATGGGGAGGATGGCACTGGTTTTATGTAGATAGATGTGGAGGATGGCACTGGTTTTATGTAGATAGATGGGGAGGACGGCACTGGTTTTATGTAGATAGATGGGGAGGATGGCACTGGTTTTATGTAGATAGATGGGGAGGATGACACTGGTTTTATGTACTTAGTTGGGGAGGACGGCACAGGTTTTATGTAGTTAGATGGGTAGGATGGCACTGGTTTTATGTACATGGGTGGGTACGACGGCACTGGTTTTATTTAGAGAGATGGGGTGGATGGCACTGGTTTTATGTTGATGGATCAGTAGCACGGCACTGGTTTTATGTAGATAGATAGGTAGGACGGCAATGGTCTTATGTAGATAGATGAGGCAGATGGCACTGTTTTTATGTAGAGAGATGGAGAGGACGGCACTGGTATTATGTAGTTAGATGGGGAGGATGGCACTGGTTTTATCTAGTTCGTTGGGTACAACGGCACTGGTTTTATCTAGATTGATGGGGAGGACGACACTGGTTTTATGCAGACAGATGGGGAGGACGGTACTGGTTGTATGAGAGAGATGGAGAGTACGGCACTGCTATTATGTATATAGATGGGTAGGGTGGCAATGGTTTTATGTAGAGAGATGCAGAGGACAGGACTGGTTTTATGTAGATAGATGGGGGGACGGCACTGGTTTTATGTAGATAGATGGGTAGGATGGCACTGGTTTTATGTAGAAAATTGGGGAGGACGGCACTGGTTTTATGTAGATAGATGGGGAGGACGACACTGGTTTTATGTTGATGGATCAGTAGCACGGCACTGGTTTTATATAGATAGATGGGTAGGACGGCAATGGTCTTATGCAGTTAGATGAGGAAGATGGCACTGGTTTTATGTAGAGAGATGTAGAGGACGGCACTGGTATTATGTAGTTAGATGGGGAGGATGGCACTGGTTTTATCTAGATCGTTGGGTACGACGGCACTGGTTTTATCTAGATTGATGGGGAGGACGACACTGGTGTTAAGCAGACAGATGAGGAGGACGGTACTCGTTTTATGAGAGAGATGGAGAGTACGGCACTGCTATTATGTATATAGATGGGTAGGGTGGCACTGGTTTTATGTAGAGAGATGCAGAGGACAGGACTGGTTTTATGTAAATAGATGGGGAGGACGGCACTGGTTTTATGTAGATAGATGGGTAGGATGGCACTGGTTTTATGTAGATAGATGGGGAGGACGGCACTGGTTTTATGTAGATAGATGGGGAGGACGGCACTGGTTTTATGTAGATAGATGGGGAGGACGACACTGGTTTTATGTTGATGGATCAGTAGCACGGCACTGGTTTTATATAGATAGATGGGTAGGACGGCAATAGTCTTATGCAGATAGATGAGGAAGATGGCACTGGTTTTATGTAGAGAGATGGAGAGGACGGCACTGGTATTATGTAGTTAGATGGCGAGGATGGCACTGGTTTTATCTAGTTCGTTGGGTACGACGGCACTGGTTTTATCTAGATTGATGGGGAGGACGACACTGGTGTTAAGCAGACAGATGAGGAGGACGGTACTGGTTTTATGAGAGAGATGGAGAGTACGGCACTGGTATTATGTATATAGATGTATACGGTGGCACTGGTTTTATGTAGATAGATAGGTGGGACGGCACTTGTTTTATGTAGATAGATGGGTAGGACGGCACTGCTTTTATGTATATAGATGAGGAGGACGGCACTGGTTTTATGTAGTTGGATGGGATGGACGACACTGGTTTTATGTAGATAGATGGGTAGGATGGCACTGGTTTTATGTAGATAGATGGGGAGAACGGCACTGGGGCTTATGTAGTTAGATGGGGAGGATGACACTGGTTTTATGTACTTAGTTGGGGAGGACGGCACAGGTTTTATCTAGTTAGATGGGTAGGATGGCACTGGTTTTATGTAGACGGGTGGGTAGGACGGCACTGGTTTTATTTAGAGAGATGGGGTGGATGGCACTGGTTTTATGTAGAGAGATGGAGAGGACGGCACTGGTATTATGTAGTTAGATGGGGAGGATGGCACTGGTTTTATCTAGTTCGTTGGGTACGACGGCACTGGTTTTATCTAGATTGATGGGGAGGAAGATACTGGTTTATGCAGACAGATGGGGAGGACGGTACTGGTTTTATGAGAGAGATGGAGAGTACGGCACTGCTATTATGTATATAGATGGGTAGGGTGGCACTGGTTTTATGTAGAGAGATGCAGAGGACAGGACTGGTTTTATGTAGATAGATGGGGAGGACAACACTGGTTTTATGTTCATGGATCAGTAGCACGGCACTGGTTTTATGTAGATAGATGGGTAGGACGGCAATGGTCTTATGCAGATAGATGAGGAAGATGGCACTGGTTTTATGTAGAGAGACGGAGAGGACTGCACTGGTATTATGTAGTTAGATTGGGAGGATGGCACTGGTTTTATCTAGTTCGATGGGTACGACGGCACTGGTTTTATCTAGATTGATGGGGGGGACGACACTGGTTTTATGCAGACAGATGGGGAGGACGGTACTGGTTTTATGAGAGAGATGGAGGGTACGGCACTGGTATTATGTATATAGATGGGTAGGGTGGCACTGGTTTTATGTAGATAGATGGGTAGGATGGCACTGGTTTTATGTAGACAAATGGGGAGGACGGCACTGGTTTTATGTAGATAGATGGGTAGGAGCGCACTGGTTTTATTTAGAGAGATGGGGAGGATGGCACTGGTTTCATGTCGACGGGTGGGTAGGACGGCACTGGTTTTATTTAGAGAGATGGGGAGGATGCCACTGGTTTTATGTAGAGAGATTGAGAACACGGCACTGGTTTTACGTAGATAGATGGGTAGGACGGCACTGGTTTTATGTAGATAGATGGGGAGGATGGCACTGGTTTTATGTAGATAGATGGGGAGGATGGCACTGGTTTTATGTAGATAGATCAGTAGGATGGCACTGATTTTATGTAGATAGATGGGGTGGACGACACTGGTTTTATGTAGATAGATGAGTAGGACGGCACTGGTTTTATGTATAGAGATAGAGAGGACGGCACTGATTTTATATAGAGAGATGGGGTGGATGGCACTGGTTTTATGTAGTTAGAAGGGTAGGAGGGCACTGGTTTTATTTAGAGAGATGGGGTGGATCTCACTGGTTTTATGTTGATGGATCAGTAGGACGGCACTGGTTTTATGTAGATAGATGAGTAGGATGGCACTGGTTTTATGTAGAGAGATGTGGAGGACGGCACTGGATTCATGTAGAGAGATGTGGAGGACGGCACTGGATTCATGTAGAGAGATGGAGAGAAGGGGCACTGGTTTTATGTAGATAGATGGGGTGGACTGCACTGGTTTTATGTAGATAGATGGGGAGGACGACACTGGTTTTATGTTGATGGATCAGTAGCACGGCACTGGTTTTATGTAGATAGATGGGTAGGACGGCAATGGTCTTATGCAGATAGATGAGGAAGATGGCACTGGTTTTATGTAGAGAGATGGAGAGGACGGCACTGGTATTATGTAGTAAGATGGGGAGGATGGCACTGGTATTATCTAGTTCGTTGGGTACGACGGCACTGGTTTTTTCTAGATTGATAGGGAGGACGACACTGGTGTTATGCAGACAGATGGGGAGGACGGTACTGGTTTTATGAGAGAGATGGAGAGTACGGCACTGGTATTATGTATATAGATGGGTAGGGTGGCACTGGTTTTATGTAGAGAGATGCAGAGGACAGGACTGGTTTTATGTAGATAGATGGGGGGCGGCACTGGTTTTATGTAGATAGATGGGTAGGATGGCACTGGTTTTATGTAGATAAATGGGGAGGACGGCACTGGTTTCATGTAGTTAGATGGGGAGGACGGCACTTGTTTTATGTAGATAGATGGGTAGGACGGCAATGGTCTTATGCAGATAGAAGAGGAAGATGGCACTGGTTTTATGTAGAGAGATGGAGAGGACGGCACTGGTATTATGTAGTTAGATGGGGAGGATGGCACTGGTTTTATCTAGTTCGTTGGGTACGATGGCACTGGTTTTATCTAGATTGATGGGGAGGACGACACTGGTTTTATGCAGACAGATGGGGAGGACGGTACTGGTTTTATGAGAGAGATGGAGAGTACGGCACTGCTATTATGTATATAGATGGGTAGGGTGGCACTGGTTTTATGTAGAGAGATGCAGAGGACAGGACTGGTTTTATGTAAATAGATGGGGAGGACGGCACTGGTTTTATGTAGATAGATGGGTAGGATGGCACTGGTTTTATGTAGATAGATGGGGAGGACGGCACTGGTTTTATGTAGATAGATGGGGAGGACGACACTGGTTTTATGTTGATGGACCAGCAGGACGGCACTGGTTTTATATAGATAGACGGGTAGGACGGCAATGGTCTTATGCAGATAGATGAGGAAGATGGCACTGGTTTTATGTAGAGAGATGTAGAGGACGGCACTTGTATTATGTAGTTAGATGGGGAGGATGGCACTGGTTTTATCTAGTTCGTTGGGTACGACGGCACTGGTTTTATCTAGATTGATGGGGAGGACGACACTGGTGTTATGCAGACAGATGGGGAGGACGGTACTGGTTTTATGAGAGAGATGGAGGGTACGGCACTGGTATTATGTATATAGATGGGTAGGGTGGCACTGGTTTTATGTAGATAGATGGGTAGGATGGCACTGGTTTTATGTAGACAAATGGGGAGGACGGCACTGGTTTTATGTAGATAGATGGGTAGGAGGGCACTGGTTTTATTTAGAGAGATGGGGAGGATGGCACTGGTTTCATGTCGACGGGTGGGTAGGACGGCACTGGTTTTATTTAGAGAGATGAGGAGGATGCCACTGGTTTTATGTAGAGAGATTGAGAACACGGCACTGGTTTTACGTAGATAGATGGGTAGGATGGCACTGGTTTTATGTAGATAGATGGGGAGGATGGCACTGGTTTTATGTAGATAGATGGGGAGGATGGCACTGGTTTTATGTAGATAGATCAGTAGGATGGCACTGATTTTATGTAGATAGATGGGGTGGACGACACTGGTTTTATGTAGATAGATGGGTAGGACGGCACTGGTTTTATGTATAGAGATAGAGAGGACGGCACTGATTTTATATAGAGAGATGGGGTGGATGGCACTGGTTTTATGTAGTTAGAAGGGTAGGAGGGCACTGGTTTTATTTAGAGAGATGGGGTGGATCTCACTGGTTTTATGTTGATGGATCAGTAGGACGGCACTGGTTTTATGTAGATAGATGAGTAGGATGGCACTGGTTTTATGTAGAGAGATGTGGAGGACGGCACTGGATTCATGTAGAGAGATGTGGAGGACGGCACTGGATTCATGTAGAGAGATGGAGAGAAGGGGCACTGGTTTTATGTAGATAGATGGGGAGGACGGCACTTGTTTTATGTAGATAGATGGGTAGGACGGCACTGATTTTATGTAGATAGATGGGGAGGACGGCACTTGTTTTATGTATCTAGATGGGTAGGACGGCAATGGTCGTATGCAGATAGATGAGGAGATGGCACTGGTTTTATGTAGAGAGATGGAGAGGACGGCACTGGTTTTATGTAGTTAGATGGGTAGGAGGTCACTGGTTCTATTTAGAGAGATGGGGTGGAATGCACTGGTTTTATGTTGATGGATCAGTAGGACGGCACTGGTTTTATGTAGATAGATGAGTAGGATGGCACTGGTTTTATGTAGAGAGATGTGGAGGACGGCACTGGATTCATGTGGAGAGATGGAGAGAATGGTTTTATGTAGATAGATGGGGTGAACTGCACTGGTTTGTATGTAGATAGATGGGGAGGACAACACTGGTTTTATGTTGAAGGATCAGTAGCACGGCACTGGTTTTATGTAGATAGATGGGTAGGACGGGAATGGTCTTATGCAGATAGATGAGGAAGATGGCACTGGTTTTATGCAGAGAGATAGAGAGGATGGCACTGGTATTATGTAGTTAGATGGGGAGGATGGCACTGGTTTTATCTAGTTCGTTTGGTACGATGGCACTGGTTTTATCTAGATTGATGGGGAGGACCACACTCTTTTTATGCAGTCAGATGGGGAGGACGGTACTGGTTTTATGAGAGAGATGGAGAGTACGGCACTGGTATTATGTATATAGATGGGTAGGATGGCACTGGTTTTATGTAGATAAATGGGGAGGACGGCACTGGTTTTATGTAGATAGATGGGGAGTTTGGCACTGGTTTTATGTGGACAGATGAGTAGGGTGGCACTGATTTTATGTAGATAGATGGGGAGGACGGCACTTGTTTCATGTAGTTAGATGGGGAGGACGGCACTGGTATTATGTAGAGAGATGGAAAGGATGGCACTAGTTTTATATAGATAGATGGGGAGGACGGCACTGGTTTTATGTTGATGGATCAGTAGCACGGCACTGGTTTTATGTAGATAGATCGGTAGGACGGCAATGGTCTTATGCAGATAGATGAGGAAGATGGCACTGGTTTTATGTAGATAGATGGGGGACGGCACTGGTTTTATGTAGATAGATGGGTAGGATGGCACTGGTTTTATGTAGATAAATGGGGACGACGGCACTGGTTTTATGTAGATAGATGGGGAGTTTGGCACTGGCTTTATGTGGATAGATGAGTAGGATGGCACTAATTTTATGTAGTTAGATGGGGAGGATGGCACTGGTTTTATCTAGTTCGTTGGGTACGATGGCACTGGTTTTAGCTAGATTGATGGGGAGGACGACACTGGTGTTATGCAGACAGATGGGGAGGACGGTACTGGTTTTATGAGAGAGATGGAGAGTACGGCACTGGTATTATGTATATAGATGTGTACGGTGGCACTGGTTTTATGTAGATAGATAGGTGGGACGGCACTTGTTTTATCTAGATAGATGGGTAGGACGGCACCGGTTTTATGTAGTTGGATGGGGTGGACGACACTGGTTTTATGTAGATAGATGGGTAGGATGGCACTGGTTTTATGTACTTAGTTGGGGAGGACGGCACAGGTTTTATCTAGTTAGATGGGTAGGATGGCACTGGTTTTATGTAGACGGGTCGGTAGGACGGCAATGGTCTTATGTAGATAGATGAGGAAGATGGCACTGGTTTTATGTTGATGGATCAGTTGCACGGCACTGGTTTTATGTAGATAGATAGGTAGGACGGCAATGGTCTTATGTAGATAGATGAGGAAGATGGCACTGCTTTTATGTAGAGAGATGGAGAGGACTGCACTGGTATTATGTAGTTAGATGGAGAGGATGGCACTGGTTTTATGTCGACGGGTGGGTAGGACGGCACTAGTTTTATTTAGAGAGATGGGGAGGATGACAGTGGTTTTATGTAGAGAGATTGAGAACACGGCACTGGTTTTACATTGATAGATGGGTAGGACGGCATTGGTTTTACGTAGATAGATGGGTAGGACGGCACTGGTTTTATATAGATAGATCGGGAGGATGGCACTGGTTTTATGTTGATAGATGGGGAGGATGGCACTGGTTTTCTGTAGATAGATGAGTAGGATGGCACTGGTTTTATGTAGAGAGATGGAGAGGACGGCACTGATATTATGTAGTTAGATGGGAAGGTGGCACTGGTTTTATCTAGATTGATAGGGAGGGCGACACTGGTTTTATCTAGATTGATAGGGAGGGCGACACTGGTTTTATGCAGACAGGTGGGGAGGACGGTACTGGTTTTATGAGAGAGATGGAGAGTACGGCACTGGTATTATGTATATAGATGGGTAGGGTGGCACTGGTTTTATGTAGATAGATGGGGAGGACGGCACTTGTTTTATGTAGATAGATGGGAAGGACGGCACTGATTTTATGTAGATAGATGGGGAGGACGGCACTTGTTTTATGTAGATAGATGGGTAGGACGGCAATGGTCTTATGCAGATAGATGAGGAAGATGGCACTGGTTTTATGTAGAGAGATGGAGAGGACGGCACTGGTTTTATGTAGTTAGATGGGTAGGAGGGCACTGGTTCTATTTAGAGAGATGGGGTGGAATGCACTGGTTTTATGTTGATGGATCAGTAGGACGGCACTGGTTTTATGTAGATAGATGAGTAGGATGGCACTGGTTTTATGTAGATAGATGGGGAGGACGGCACTGGTATTATGTATATAGATGGGTAGGATGGCACTGGTTTTATGTAGATAAATGGGGAGGACGGCACTGGTTTTATGTAGATAGATGGGGAGTTTGGCACTGGTTTTATGTGGATAGATCAGTAGGATGGCACTGATTTTATGTAGATAGATGGGGAGACGGCACTTGTTTCATGTAGTTAGATGGGGAGGACGGCACTGCTATTATGTTGATGGATCAGTAGCACGGCACTGGTTTTATGTAGATAGATGGGTAGGACGGCAATGGTCTTATGCAGATAGATGAGGAAGATGGCACTGGTTTTATGTAGAGAGATGGAGAGGACGGCACTGGTATTATGCAAATAGATGGGGAGGACGGTACTGGTTTTATGAGAGAGATGGAGAGTACGGCACTGGTATTACGTATATAGATGGGTATGGTGGCACTGGTTTTATGCAAATAGATGGGGAGGACGGTACTGGTTTTATGAGAGAGATGGAGAGTACGGCACTGGTATTATGTATACAGATGGGTATGGTGGCACTGGTTTTATGTAGAGAGATGCATAGGACAGGACTGGTTGTATGTAGATAGATGGGGAGGATGGCACTGGTTTTATGTAGATAGATGAGTAGGATGGCACTGATTTTATGTAGATAAATGGGGAGGACGGCACTGGTTTTATGTAGATAGATGGGGAGGATGACACTGGTTTTATGTACTTAGTTGGGGAGGACGGCACTGGTTTTATGTTGATGGATCAGTAGCACGGCACTGGTTTGATGTAGATATATGGGTAGGACGGCAATGGTCTTATGCAGATAGATGAGGAAGATGGCACTGGTTTTATGTAGAGAGATGGAGAGGACGGCACTGGTATTATGTAGTTAGATGGGGAGGATGGCACTGGTTTTATCAAGTTCGTTGGGTACGACGGCACTGGTTTTATCTAGATTGATGGGGAGGACGACACTGGTTTTACGCAAATAGATGGGGAGGACGGTACTGGTTTTATGAGAGAGATGGAGAGTACGGCACTGGTATTATGTATATAGATGGGTATGGTGGCACTGGTTTTATGTAGAGAGATGCATAGGACAGGACTGGTTGTATGTAGATAGATGGGGAGGATGGCACTGGTTTTATGTAGATAGATGAGTAGGATGGCACTGATTTTATGTAGACAGATGGGTAGGACGGCACTGGTTTTATTTAGAGAGATGGGTAGGACGGCACTGGTTTTATGTAGATAGATGAGGAGGACGGCACTGGTTTTATGTGGTTAGATGGGTAGGAGGGCACTGGTTCTATTTAGAGAGATGGGGTGGAATGCAGTGGTTTTATGTAGATAGATAGGGAGGACGGCAATGGTCTTATGCGGATAGATGAGGATGACGGCACTGCTTTTATGTAGAGAGATGGAGAGGATGGCACTGGTATTATGTAGTTCGATGGGGAGGATGGCACTGGTTTTATGTCGACAGGTGGGTAGGACGGCACTGGTTTCATCTAGAGAGATGGGGAGGATGGCACTGCTTTTATGTAGAGAGATTGAGAACAAGGCACTGGTTTTACGTAGATAGATGGGTAGGACGACACTGGTTTTATGCAGACAGATGGGGAGGACGGTACTGGTTTTATGAGAGAGATGGAGAGTACGGCACTGGTATTATGTATATAGATGGGTAGGGTGGCACTGGTTTTATGTGGAGAGATGCAGAGGACAGGACTGGTTTTATGTAGATAGATGGGGAGGACGGCACTGGTTTTATGTAGATAGATGGGTAGGATGGCACTGGTTTTATGTAGACAAATGGGGAGGACGGCACTGGATTCATGTAGAGAGATGGAGAGAACGGGCACTGGTTTTATGTAGATAGATGGGGAGGACGACACTGGTTTTATGTTGATGGATCAGTAGCAGGGCACTGCTTTTATGCAGATAGATGGGGAGGACGGCACTGGTTTTACGTAGATAGATGGGGAGGATGGCACTGGTTTTATGTAGATAGATGAGTAGGATGGCACTGATTTTATGTAGATAGATGGGGAGGACGGCACATGTTTTATGTAGTTAGATGGGGAGGACGGCACTGGTATTATGTAGAGAGATGAAAAGGATGGCACTGGTTTTATGTAGATAGATGGGGAGGATGATACTGGTTTTTTTGTACGTAGTTGGGGAGGAAGGCGCTGGTTTTAACTAGTTCGTTGGGTACGACGGCACTGGTTTTATCTAGATAGATGGGGAGGACGACACTGGTTTTATGCAGACAGATGGGGAGGACGGTACTGGTTTTATGAGAGAGATGGAGGGTACGGCACAGGTATTATTTATATAGCTGTGTAGGGTGGCACTGGTTTTATGTAGATAGATGAGTAGGATGGCACTGGTTTGATGTAGAGAGATATGGAGGACGGCACTGGATTCATGTAGAGAGATGGAGAGAACGGGCACTGGTTTTATGTAGATAGATGGGGTGGACTGCACTGGTTTTATGTAGATTGATGGGGAGGACGACACTGGTTTTATGTTGATGGATCAGTAGCACGGCACTGGTTTTATGTAGATAGATGGGTAGGACGGCAATGGTCTTAAGCAGGTAGATGAGGAAGATGGCACTGGTTTTATGTAGAGAGATGGAGACGACGGCACTGGTATTATGTAGTTAGATGGGGAGGTTGGCACTGGTTTTATCTAGTTCGTTGGGTACGACGGCACTGGTTTTATCTAGATTGATGGGGAGGACGACACTGGTTTTATGCAGACAGATGGGGAGGACGGTACTGGTTTTATGAGAGAGATGGAGAGTACGGCACTGGTATTATGTATATAGATGGGTAGGGTGGCACTGGTTTTATGTAGAGAGATGCAGAGGACAGGACTGGTTTTATGTAGATAGATGGGGAGGACGGCACTAGTTTTATGTAGATAGATGGGTAGGATGGCACTGGTTTTATGTAGATAGATGGGGAGGATGACACTGGATTTTTGTACTTAGTTGGGGAGTGCGGCACTGGTTTTATGAAGTTAGATGGGTAAGATGGCACTGGTTTTATGTAGAGAGATGTGGAGGACGGCACTGGATTCATGTAGAGAGATGGAGAGTACGGCACTGATATTATGTAGAGAGATGGGTAAGATTGCACTGGTTTTATGTAGAGAGATGTGGAGGACGGCACTGGATTCATGTAGAGAGATGGAGAGTACGGCACTGGTATTATGTATATAGATGTGCAGGATGGCAAGGGTCTTATGTAGATAGATGAGGAAGATGGCACTGGTTTTATGTACTTAGATGGGGAGGAAGGCGTTGGTTTTATCTAGTTCGTTGGGTACGACGGCACTGGTTTTATCTAGATAGATGGGGAGGACGACACTGGTTTTATGCAGACAGATGGGGAGGACGGTACTGGTTTTATGAGAGAGATGGAGGGTACGGCACTGGTATTATGTATATAGATGTGTAGGGTGGCACTGGTTTTATGTAGATAGATGGGTGGGACGGCAGTGGTTTTATGTTGATGGATCATTAGCACGGCACTGGTTTTATGTAGATAGATGGGTAGGATGGCACTGGTTTTATGTAGATAGATGAGCAGGACGAAACTGGTTTTATGCAGACAGATGGGGAGGACGGTACTGGTTTTATGAGAGAGATGCAGAGTACGGCACTGGTATTATGTATTTAGATGTGTAGGGTGGCACTGGTTTTATGTAGATAGATGGGTGGGACGGCACTGGTTTTATGTAGATAGATGGGGAGGACGGCACTGGTTTTATGTAGATAAATGGGGAGGATGGCACTGGTTTTATGCAGATAGATGAGTAGGATGGCACTGATTTTATGTAGATAGATGGGGAGGACGGCACTGGTATTATGTATATAGATGGGTAGGGTGGCACTGGTTTTATGTAGAGAGATGCAGAGGACAGGACTGGTTTTATGTAGATAGATGGGGAGGACGGCACTGTTTTTATGTAGATAGATGGGGAGGATGGCACTGGTTTTATGTAGATAGATGTGTAGGATGGCACTGATTTTATGTAGATAGATGGGGAGGACTGCACTGATTTTATGTAGATAGATGGGTAGGACGACACTGGTTTTATGTTCATGGATCAGTAGCACGGCACTGGTGTTATGTAGATAGATGGATAGGACGGCAATTGTCTTATGCAGATAGATGAGGAAGATGGCACTGGTTTTATGTAGAGAGATGGAGAGGAAGGCACTGGTATTATGTAGTTAGATGGGGAGGATGGCACTGGTTTTATGTAGAGAGATGCAGAGGACAGGACTGGTTTTATGTAGATAGATGGGGAGGACGGCACTGGTTTTATGTAGATAAATGGTAGGATGGCACTGGTTTTATGTAGATAAATGGGGAGGACGGCACTGGTTTTATGTAGATAGATGGGGAGGATGGCACTGGTTTTATGTAGATAGATGAGTAGGATGGCATTGATTTTATGTAGATAGATGGGGAGGACGACACTGGTTTTATGCAGACAGATGGGGAGGACGGTACTGGTTTTATGAGAGAGATGGAGGGTACGGCACAGGTATTATGTATATAGCTGTGTAGGGTGGCACTGGTTTGATGTAGAGAGATGGGTGGGACGGCACTGGTTTTATGTTGATGGATCAGTAGGACGGCACTGGCTTTATGTAGATAGATGAGTAGGATGGCACTGGTTTGATGTAGAGAGATATGGAGGACGGCACTGGATTCATGTAGAGAGATGGAGAGAACGGGCACTGGTTTTATGTAGATAGATGGGGTGGACTGCACTGGTTTTATGTAGATTGATGGGGAGGGACGACACTGGTTTTATGTTGATGGATCAGTAGCACGGCACTGGTTTTATGTAGATAGATGGGTAGGACGGCAATGGTCTTAAGCAGATAGATGAGGAAGATGGCACTGGTTTTATGTAGAGAGATGGAGAGGACGGCACTGGTATTATGTAGTTAGATGGGGAGGTTGGCACTGGTTTTATCTAGTTTGTTGGGTACGACGGCACTGGTTTTATCTAGATTGATGGGGAGGACGACACTGGTTTTATGCAGACAGATGGGAGGACGGTACTGGTTTTATGAGAGAGATGGAGAGTACGGCACTGGTATTATGTATATAGATGGGTAGGGTGGCACTGGTTTTATGTAGAGAGATGCAGAGGACAGGACTGGTTTTATGTAGATAGATGGGGAGGACGGCACTGGTGTTATGTAGATAGATGGGTAGGATGGCACTGGTTTTATGTAGATAGATGGGGAGGATGACACTGGATTTTTGTACTTAGTTGGGGAGTGCGGCACTGGTTTTATGAAGTTAGATGGGTAAGATGGCACTGGTTTTATGTAGAGAGATGTGGAGGACGGCACTGGATTCATGTAGAGAGATGGAGAGTACGGCACTGGTATTATGTATATAGATGGGTAAGATTGCACTGGTTTTATGTAGAGAGATGTGGAGGACGGCACTGGATTCATGTAGAGAGATGGAGAGTACGGCACTGGTATTATGTATATAGATGTGTAGGATGGCAAGGGTCTTATGTAGATAGATGAGGAAGATGGCACTGGTTTTATGTACTTAGATGGGGAGGAAGGCGCTGGTTTTATCTAGTTCGTTGGTACGACGGCACTGGTTTTATCTAGATAGATGGGGAGGACGACACTGGTTTTATGCAGACAGATGGGGAGGACGGTACTGGTTTTATGAGAGAGATGGAGGGTACGGCACTGGTATTATGTATATAGATGTGTAGGGTGGCACTGGTTTTATGTAGATAGATGGGTGGGACGGCACTGGTTTTATGTTGATGGATCAGTAGCACGGCACTGCATTTATGTAGATAGATGGGTAGGACGGCAATGGTCTTATGCAGATAGATGAGGAAGATGGCACTGGTTTTATGTAGAGAGATGGAGAGGACTGCACTGGTATTATGTAGTTAGATGGGAAGGATGGCACTGGTTTTATGTCGACGGCTGGGTAGGACGGCACTGGTTTTATTTAGAGAGATGGGGAGGATGGCACTGGTTTTATGTACAGAGATTGAGAACACGGCACTGGTTTTACGTTGATTGATGGGTAGGACGGCTCTGGTTTTATGTAGATAGATGGGGAGGATGGCACTGGTTTTATGTAGATAGATGAGTAGGATGGCACTGATTTTATGCAGATAGATGGGGTGGACGACACTGGTTTTTATGTAGATAGATGGGTAGGACGGCACTGGTTTTATCTAGATTGATGGGAGGACGACACTAGTTTTATGTTGATGGATCAGTAGCACGGCACTGGTTTTATGTAGATAGATGGGTAGGACGGCAATGGTCTTATGCAGATAGATGAGGAAGATGGCACTGGTTTTATGTAGAGAGATGGAGGGGACGGCACTGGTATTATGTAGTTAGATGGGGAGGATGGCACTGGTTTTATCTAGTTCGATGGGTACGACGGCACTGGTTTTATCTAGATTGATGAGGAGGACGACACTGGTTTTATGCAGACAGATGGGGAGGACGGTACTGGTTTTATGAGAGAGATGGAGAGTACGGCACTGGTATTATGTATATAGATGGGTAGGGTGGCACTGGTTTTATGTAGATAGATGGGTGGGATGGCACTAGTTTTATGTAGACAAATGGGGAAGACGGCACTGGTTTTATGTAGATAGATGGGGAGGACGGTACTGGTTTTATGTAGATAGATGGGGAGGATGACACTGGATTTTTGTACTTAGTTGGGGAGTGCGGCACTGGTTTTATGTAGTTAGATGGGTAAGATGGCACTGGTTTTATGTAGAGAGATGTGGAGGATGGCACTGGATTCATGTAAAGAGATGGAGAGTACGGCACTGGTATTATGTATATAGATGGGTAGGGTGGCACTGGTTTTATATAGAGAGATGGAATGGATGGCACTGGTTTTATGTAGATAGATGGGGAGGACGGCACTGGTTTTATGTAGATAGATGGGTAGGATAGCACTGGTTTTACGTAGATAGATAGGGAGGATGGCACTGGTTTTATGTAGATAGATGGGTAGGAGGGCACTGGTTTTATTTAGAGAGGTGGGGTGGATGGCACTGGTTTTATGTTGATGGATCAGCAGGACGGCACTGGTTTTATGTAGATAGATGAGTAGGATGGCACTGGTTTTATGTAGATAGATGTGGAGGACGGCACTGGATTCATGTAGAGAGATGGAGAGAATGGGCACTGGTTTTATGTAGATAGAAGGGGTGGACTGCACTGGTTTCATGTAGATAGTCGGGGAGGACGACACTGGTTTTATGTTGATGGATCAGTAGCACGGCACTGGTTTTATGTAGATAGATGGGTACGACGGCAATGGTCTTATGAAGATAGATGAGGAAGATGGCACTGGTTTTATGTAGAGAGATGGAGAGGACGGCACTGGTATTATGTAGTTAGATGGGGAGGATGGCACTGGTTTTATCTAGTTCGTTGGGTACGACGGCACTGGTTTTATCTAGATTGATGGGGAGGACGACACTGGTTTTATGCAGACAGATGGGGAGGACGGTACTGGTTTTATGAGAGAGATGGAGAGTACGGCACTGGTATTATGTATATAGATGTGTAGGGTGGCACTGGTTTTATGTAGATAGATGCAGAGGACAGGACTGGTTTTATGTAGATAGATGGGGAGGACGGCACTGGTTTTATGTAGATAGATGGGTAGGATGGCACTGGTTTTATGTAGATAATTGGGGAGGACGGCACTGGTTTTATGTAGATAGATGGGGAGGATGGCACTGGTTTTATGTAGATAGATGAGTATGATGGCACTGATTTTATGTAGATAGATGGGGAGGACGGCACTGGTTTTATGTAGATAGATGGGTAGGATGGCACTGGTTTTATGTAGATAGATGGGGAGGATGACACTGGTTTTATCTAGTTCGTTGGGTACGACGGCACTGGTTTTATCTAGATTGATGGGGAGGACGACACTGGTTTTATGCAGACAGATGGGGAGGACGGTACTGGTTTTATGAGAGAGATGGAGAGTACGGCACTGGTATTATGTATATAGATGTGTAGGGTGGCACTGGTTTTATGTAGATAGATGCAGAGGACAGGACTGGTTTTATGTAGATAGATGGGGAGGACGGCACTGGTTTTATGTAGATAGATGGGTAGGATGGCACTGGTTTTATGTAGATAATTGGGGAGGACGGCACTGGTTTTATGTAGATAGATGGGGAGGATGGCACTGGTTTTATGTAGATAGATGAGTAGGATGGCACTGATTTTATGTAGATAGATGGGGAGGACGGCACTGGTTTTATGTAGATAGATGGGTAGGATGGCACTGGTTTTATGTAGATAGATGGGGAGGATGACACTGGATTTTTGTACTTAGTTGGGGAGTGCGGCACTGGTTTTATGTAGTTCGATGGGTAAGATGGCACTGGTTTTATGTAGAGAGATGTGGAGGACGGCACTGGATTCATGTAGAGAGATGGAGAGTACGTCACTGGTATTATGTATATAGATGGGTAAGATTGCACTGGTTTTATGTAGAGAGATGTGGAGGACGGCACAGGATTCATGTAGGGAGATGGAGAGTACGGCACTGGTATTATGTATATAGATGGGTAGGATGGCAAGGGTCTTATGTAGATAGATGAGGAAGATGGCACTGGTTTTATGTACTTAGATGGGGAGGAAGGCGCTGGTTTTATCTAGTTCGTTGGGTACGACGGCACTGGTTTTATCTAGATAGATGGGGAGGACGACACTGGTTTTATGCAGACAGATGGGGAGGACGGTACTGGTTTTATGAGAGAGATGGAGGGTACGGCACACGTATTATGTATATAGCTGTGTAGGGTGGCACTGGTTTGATGTAGAGAGATGGGTGGGACGGCACTGGTTTTATGTTGATGGATCAGTAGGACGGCACTGGTTTTATGTAGATAGATGAGTAGGATGGCACTGGTTTTATGTAGATTGATGGGGAGGACGACACTGGTTTTATGTTGATGGATCAGTAGCACGGCACTGGTTTTATGTAGATAGATGGGTAGGACGGCAATGGTTTTATGTAGATAGATGGGTAGGATGGCACTGGTTTTATGTAGATAGATGGGGAGGATGACACTGGATTTTTGTACTTAGTTGGGGAGTGCGGCACTGGTTTTATGTAGTTAGATGGGTAAGATGGCACTGGTTTTATGTAGAGAGATGTGGAGGACGACACTGGTTTTATGTTGATGGATCAGTAGGACGGCACTGGTTTTATGTAGATAGATGAGTAGGATGGCACTGGTTTGATGCAGAGAGATATGGAGGACGGCACTGGATTCATGTAGAGAGATGGAGAGAACGGGCACTGGTTTTATGTAGATAGATGGGGTGGACTGCACTGGTTTTATGTAGATAGATGGGGAGGACGACACTGGTTTTATGTTGATAGATCAGTAGCACGGCACTGGTTTTATGTAGATAGATGGGTAGGACGGCAATGGTCTTAAGCAGATAGATGAGGAAGATGGCACTGGTTTTATGTAGAGAGATGGAGAGGACGGCACTGGTATTATGTAGTTAGATGGGGAGGTTGGCACTGGTTTTATCTAGTTCGTTGGGTATGACGGCACTGGTTTTATCTAGATTGATGGGGAGGACGACACTGGTTTTATGCAGACAGATGGGGAGGACGGTACTGGTTTTATGAGAGAGATGGGTAGGATGGCACTGGTTTTATGTAGATAGATGGGGAGGATGACACTGGATTTTTGTACTTAGTTGGGGAGTGCGGCACTGGTTTTATGAAGTTAGATGGGTAAGATGGCACTGGTTTTATGTAGAGAGATGTGGAGGACGGCACTGGATTCATGTAGAGAGATGGAGAGTACGTCACTGGTAATATGTATATAGATGGGTAAGATTGCACTGGTTTTATGTAGAGAGATGTGGAGGACGGCACTGGATTCATGTAGAGAGATGGAGAGTACGGCACTGGTATTATGTATATAGATGGGTAGGATGGCAAGGGTCTTATGTAGATAGATGAGGAAGATGGCACTGGTTTTATGTACTTAGATGGGGAGGAAGGCGCTGGTTTTATCTAGTTCGTTGGGTACGACGGCACTGGTTTTATCTAGATAGATGGGGAGGACGACACTGGTTTTATGCAGACAGATGGGGAGGACGGTACTGGTTTTATGAGAGAGATGGAGGGTACGGCACTGGTATTATGTATATAGATGTGTAGGGTGGCACTGGTTTTATGTAGATAGATGGGTGGGACGGCACTGGTTTTATGTTGATGGATCAGTAGGACGGCACTGATTTTATGTAGATAGATGAGTAGGATGGCACTGGTTTGATGTCGAGAGATGTGGAGGACGGCACTGGATTCATGTAGAGAGATGGAGAGAACGGGCACTGGTTTTATGTAGATAGATGGGCAGGACGACACTGGTTTTATGTTGATGGATCAGTAGCACGGCACTGCTTTTATGCAGATAGATGGGGAGGACGGCACTGGTTTTACGTAGATAGATGGGGAGGATGGCACTGGTTTTATGTAGATAGATGAGTAGGATGGCACTGATTTTATGTAGATAGATGGGGAGGACGGCACATGTTTTATGTAGTTAGATGGGGAGGACGGCACTGGTATTATGTAGAGAGATGAAAAGGATGGCACTGGTTTTATGTAGATAGATGGGGAGGATGATACTGGTTTTTTTGTACGTAGTTGGGGAGGAAGGCGCTGGTTTTAACTAGTTCGTTGGGTACGACGGCACTGGTTTTATCTAGATAGATGGGGAGGACGACACTGGTTTTATGCAGACAGATGGGGAGGACGGTACTGGTTTTATGAGAGAGATGGAGAGTACGGCACTGGTATTATGTATATAGATGGGTAGGGTGGCACTGGTTTTATGTAGAGAGATGCAGAGGACAGGACTGGTTTTATGTAGATAGATGGGGAGGACGGCACTGGTTTTATGTAGATAGATGGGTAGGATGGCACTGGTTTTATGTAGATAGATGGGGAGGATGACACTGGATTTTTGTACTTAGTTGGGGAGTGCGGCACTGGTTTTATGATGTTAGATGGGTAAGATGGCACTGGTTTTATGTAGAGAGATGTGGAGGACGGCACTGGATTCATGTAGAGAGATGGAGAATACGGCACTGGTATTATGTATATAGATGTGTAGGATGGCAAGGGTCTTATGCAGATAGATGAGGAAGATGGCACTGGTTTTATGTACTTAGATGGGGAGGACGACACTGGATTTATGCAGACAGATGGGGAGGACGGTACTGGTTTTATGAGAGAGATGGAGGGTACGGCACTGGTATTATGTATATAGATGTGTAGGGTGGCACTGGTTTTATGTAGATAGATGGGTGGGACGGCACTGGTTTTATGTTGATGGATCAGTAGCACGGCACTGCATTTATGTAGATAGATGGGTAGGACGGCAATGGTCTTATGCAGATAGATGAGGAAGATGGCACTGGTTTTATGTAGAGAGATGGAGAGGACAGCACTGGTATTACGTAGTTAGATGGGGAGGATGGCACTGGTTTTATCTAGTTCGTTGGGTACGACGGCACTGGTTTGATCTAGATTGATGGGGAGAACGACACTGGTTTTATGCAGACAGATGGGGAGGACGGTACTGGTTTTCTGAGAGAGATGGAGCGTACGGCACTGGTATTATGTATATACATGGGTAGGGTGGCACTGGTTTTATATAGAGAGATGGAATGGATGGCACTGGTTTTATGTAGATAGATGGGGAGGACGGCACTGGTTTTATGTAGATAGATGGGGAGGACGGCACTGGTTTTATGTAGATAGATGATGAGGATGGCACTGATTTTATGTAGATAGATGGGGAGGACGGCACTTGTTTTATGTAGTTAGATGGGGAGGACGGCACTGGTATTATGTAGAGAGATGGAAAGGATGGCACTAGTTTTATATAGATGGATGGCGAGGACTGCACTGGTTTTATGTACATAGATGGGTAGGACGGCAATAGCTTTATGCAGACAGATGGGGAGGACGGTACTGGTTTTATGAGAGAGATGGTGAGTACGGCACTGGTATTATGTATATAGATGGATAGGGTGGCACTGGTTTTATGTAGAGAGATGCAGAGGACAGGACTGGTTTTATGTAGATAGATGGGGAGGACGGCACTGGTATTATGTAGAGAGATGGAAAGGATGGCACTGGTTTTATGTAGATAGATGGGGAGGATGATACTGGTTTTTTGTACTTAGTTGGGGAGGACGGCACTGGTTTTAAGTAGTTAGAAAGGTAAGATGGCACTGGTTTTATGTAGAGAGATGGAGAGGACGGCACTGGTATTATGTAGTTAGATGGGAAGGAAGGCGCTGGTTTTATCTAGTTCGTTGGGTACGACGGCACTGGTTTTATCTAGATAGATGGGGAGAACGACACTGGGTTTATGCAGACAGATGGGGAGGACGGCACAGGTTTTATGTAGTTAGATGGGTAGGATGGCACTGGTTTTATGTGGACGGGTGGGTAGGACGGCGCTGGTTTTATTTAGAGAGATGGGGTGGATGGCACTGGTTTTATTTTGATGGATCAGTAGGGCGGCACTGGTTTTATGTAGATAGATGAGTAGGATGGCACTGGTTTTATGTGGATAAATGTGGAGGACGGCACTGGATTCATGTAGAGAGATGGAGAGAACGGGCACTGGTTTTATGTAGATAGCAGGGGTGGACTGCACTGGTTTCATGTAGATAGTTGGGGAGGACGACACTGGATTTATGTTGATGGATCAGGAGCACGGCAATGGTTTTATGTAGATAGATGGGTACGACGGCAATGGTCTTATGCAGATAGATGAGGAAGATGGCACTGGTTTTATGTAGAGAGATGGAGAGGACGGCACTGTTATTATGTAGTTAGATGGGGAGGATGGCACTGGTTTTATCTAGTTCGTTGGGTACGACGGCACTGGTTTTATCTAGATTGATGGGGAGGACGACACTGGTTTTATGCAGACAGATGGGGAGGACGGTACTGGTTTTATGAGAGAGATGGAGAGTACGGCACTGGTATTATGTATATAGATGTGTAGTGTGGCACTGGTTTTATGTAGAGAGATGCAGAGGACAGGACTGGTTTTATGTAGATAGATGGGGAGGACGGCACTGGTTTTATGTAGATAGATGGGTAGGATGGCACTGGTTTTATGTAGATAAATGGGGAGGACGGCACTGTTTTTCTGTAGATTGATGGGGAGGACGACACTGGTTTTATGTTGATGGATCATTAGCACGGCACTGGTTTTATGTAGATAGATGGGTAGGATGGCACTGGTTTTATGTAGATAGATGAGCAGGACGAAACTGGTTTTATGCAGACAGATGGGGAGGACGGTACTGGTTTTATGAGAGAGATGCAGAGTACGGCACTGGTATTATGTATTTAGATGTGTAGGGTGGCACTGGTTTTATGTAGATAGATGGGTGGGACGGCACTGGTTTTATGTAGATAGATGGGGAGGACGGCACTGGTTTTATGTAGATAAATGGGGAGGATGGCACTGGTTTTATGCAGATAGATGAGTAGGATGGCACTGATTTTATGTAGATAGATGGGGAGGACGGCACTGGTATTATGTATATAGATGGGTAGGGTGGCACTGGTTTTATGTAGAGAGATGCAGAGGACAGGACTGGTTTTATGTAGATAGATGGGGAGGACGGCACTGGTTTTATGTAGATAGATGGGGAGGATGGCACTGGTTTTATGTAGATAGATGTGTAGGATGGCACTGATTTTATGTAGATAGATGGGGAGGACGGCACTTGTTTTATGTAGTTAGATGGGGAGGACGACACTGGTTTTATGTAGATAGATGGGGTGGACTGCACTGATTTTATGTAGATAGATGGGTAGGACGACACTGGTTTTATGTTCATGGATCAGTAGCACGGCACTGGTGTTATGTAGATAGATGGGTAGGACGGCAATTGTCTTATGCAGATAGATGAGGAAGATGGCACTGGTTTTATGTAGAGAGATGGAGAGGAAGGCACTGGTATTATGTAGTTAGATGGGGAGGATGGCACTGGTTTTATGTAGAGAGATGCAGAGGACAGGACTGGTTTTATGTAGATAGATGGGGAGGACGGCACTGGTTTTATGTAGATAAATGGTAGGATGGCACTGGTTTTATGTAGATAAATGGGGAGGACGGCACTGGTTTTATGTAGATAGATGGGGAGGATGGCACTGGTTTTATGTAGATAGATGGGTAGGACGGCAATGGTCTTAAGCAGATAGATGAGGAAGATGGCACTGGTTTTATGTAGAGAGATGGAGAGGACGGCACTGGTATTATGTAGTTAGATGGGGAGGTTGGCACTGGTTTTATCTAGTTCGTTGGGTACGACGGCACTGGTTTTATCTAGATTGATGGGGAGGACGACACTGGTTTTATGCAGACAGATGGGGAGGACGGTACTGGTTTTATGAGAGAGATGGAGAGTACGGCACTGGTATTATGTATATAGATGGGTAGGGTGGCACTGGTTTTATGTAGAGAGATGCAGAGGACAGGACTGGTTTTATGTAGATAGATGGGGAGGACGGCACTGGTTTTATGTAGATAGATGGGTAGGATAGCACTGGTTTTATGTAGATAGATGGGGAGGATGGCACTGGTTTTATGTAGATAGATGGGGAGGATGACACTGGATTTTTGTACTTAGTTGGGGAGTGCGGCACTGGTTTTATGAAGTTAGATGGGTAAGATGGCACTGGTTTTATGTAGAGAGATGTGGAGGACGGCACTGGATTCATGTAGAGAGATGGAGAGTACGGCACTGGTATTATGTATATAGATGGGTAAGATTGCACTGGTTTTATGTAGAGAGATGTGGAGGACGGCACTGGATTCATGTAGAGAGATGGAGAGTACGGCACTGGTATTATGTATATAGATGTGTAGGATGGCAAGGGTCTTATGTAGATAGATGAGGAAGATGGCACTGGTTTTATGTACTTAGATGGGGAGGAAGGCGCTGGTTTTATCTAGTTCGTTGGGTACGACGGCACTGGTTTTATCTAGATAGATGGGGAGGACGACACTGGTTTTATGCAGACAGATGGGGAGGACGGTACTGGTTTTATGAGAGAGATGGAGGGTACGGCACTGGTATTATGTATATAGATGTGTAGGGTGGCACTGGTTTTATGTAGATAGATGGGTGGGACGGCACTGGTTTTATGTTGATGGATCAGTAGCACGGCACTGCATTTATGTAGATAGATGGGTAGTACGGCAATGGTCTTATGCAGATAGATGAGGAAGATGGCACTGGTTTTATGTAGAGAGATGGAGAGGACTGCACTGGTATTATGTAGTTAGATGGGAAGGATGGCACTGGTTTTATGTCGACGGCTGGGTAGGACGGCACTGGTTTTATTTAGAGAGATGGGGAGGATGGCACTGGTTTTATGTAGAGAGATTGAGAACACGGCACTGGTTTTACGTTGATTGATGGGTAGGACGGCTCTGGTTTTATGTAGATAGATGAGTAGGATGGCACTGATTTTATGCAGATAGATGGGGTGGACGACACTGGTTTTATGTAGATAGATGGGTAGGACGGCACTGGTTTTATCTAGATTGATGGGGAGGACGACACTGGTTTTATGCAGACAGATGGGGAGTACGGTACTGGTTTTATGAGAGAGATGGAGAGTACGGCATGGGTATTTTGTATATAGATTGGTAGGGTGGCACTGGTTTTATGTAGAGAGATGCAGAGGACAGGACTGGTTTTATGTAAATAGATGGGGAGGACGGCTCTGGTTTTATGTAGATAGATGGGTAGGATGGCACTGGTTTTATGTAGATAGATGGGGAGGACGGCACTGGTTTTATGTAGATAGATGGGGAGGACGACACTAGTTTTATGTTGATGGATCAGTAGCACGGCACTGGTTTTATGTAGATAGATGGGTAGGACGGCAGTGGTCTTATGCAGATAGATGAGGAAGATGGCACTGGTTTTATGTAGAGAGATGTGGAGGACGGCACTGGATTCATGTAGAGAGATGGAAAGGATGGCACTTGTTTTATATAGATAGATGGGGAGGACGGTACTGGTTTTATGTAGATAGATGGGGTGGACAACACTGGTTTTATGTTGATGGATCAGTAGCACGGCACTGGTTTTATGTAGATAGATGGGTAGGACGGCAATGCTCTTATGCAGATAGATGAGGAAGATGGCACTGGTTTTATGTAGAGAGATGGAGAGGACGGCACTGGTATTATGTAGTTAGATGGGGAGGATGGCACTGGTTTTATCTAGTTCGATGGGTACGACGGCACTGGTTTTATCTATATTGATGGGGAGGACGACACTGGTTTTATGCAGACAGATGGGGAGGACGGTACTGGTTTTATGAGAGAGATGGAGAGTACGGCACTGGTATTATGTATATAGATGGGTAGGGTGGCACTGGTTTTATGTAGAGAGATGCAGAGGACAGGACTGGTTTTATGTAGATAGATGGGGAGGACGGCACTGGTTTTATGTAGATAGATGGGTAGGATAGCACTGGTTTTATGTAGATAGATGGGGAGGATGGCACTGGTTTTATGTAGATAGATGGGGAGGATGACACTGGATTTTTGTACTTAGTTGGGGAGTGCGGCACTGGTTTTATGAAGTTAGATGGGTAAGATGGCACTGGTTTTATGTAGAGAGATGTGGAGGACGGCACTGGATTCATGTAGAGAGATGGAGAGTACGGCACTGGTATTATGTATATAGATGGGTAAGATTGCACTGGTTTTATGTAGAGAGATGTGGAGGACGGCACTGGATTCATGTAGAGAGATGGAGAGTACGGCACTGGTATTATGTATATAGATGTGTAGGATGGCAAGGGTCTTATGTAGATAGATGAGGAAGATGGCACTGGTTTTATGTACTTAGATGGGGAGGAAGGCGCTGGTTTTATCTAGTTCGTTGGGTACGACGGCACTGGTTTTATCTAGATAGATGGGGAGGACGACACTGGTTTTATGCAGACAGATGGGGAGGACGGTACTGGTTTTATGAGAGAGATGGAGGGTACGGCACTGGTATTATGTATATAGATGTGTAGGGTGGCACTGGTTTTATGTAGATAGATGGGTGGGACGGCACTGGTTTTATGTTGATGGATCAGTAGCACGGCACTGCATTTATGTAGATAGATGGGTAGGACGGCAATGGTCTTATGCAGATAGATGAGGAAGATGGCACTGGTTTTATGTAGAGAGATGGAGAGGACTGCACTGGTATTATGTAGTTAGATGGGAAGGATGGCACTGGTTTTATGTCGACGGCTGGGTAGGACGGCACTGGTTTTATTTAGAGAGATGGGGAGGATGGCACTGGTTTTATGTAGAGAGATTGAGAACACGGCACTGGTTTTACGTTGATTGATGGGTAGGACGGCTCTGGTTTTATGTAGATAGATGGGGAGGATGGCACTGGTTTTATGTAGATAGATGAGTAGGATGGCACTGATTTTATGCAGATAGATGGGGTGGACGACACTGGTTTTATGTAGATAGATGGGTAGGACGGCACTGGTTTTATCTAGATTGATGGGGAGGACGACACTGGTTTTATGCAGACAGATGGGGAGTACGGTACTGGTTTTATGAGAGAGATGGAGAGTACGGCATGGGTATTTTGTATATAGATTGGTAGGGTGGCACTGGTTTTATGTAGAGAGATGCAGAGGACAGGACTGGTTTTATGTAAATAGATGGGGAGGACGGCTCTGGTTTTATGTAGATAGATGGGTAGGATGGCACTGGTTTTATGTAGATAGATGGGGAGGACGGCACTGGTTTTATGTAGATAGATGGGGAGGACGACACTAGTTTTATGTTGATGGATCAGTAGCACGGCACTGGTTTTATGTAGATAGATGGGTAGGACGGCAGTGGTCTTATGCAGATAGATGAGGAAGATGGCACTGGTTTTATGTAGAGAGATGTGGAGGACGGCACTGGATTCATGTAGAGAGATGGAAAGGATGGCACTTGTTTTATATAGATAGATGGGGAGGACGGTACTGGTTTTATGTAGATAGATGGGGTGGACAACACTGGTTTTATGTTGATGGATCAGTAGCACGGCACTGGTTTTATGTAGATAGATGGGTAGGACGGCAATGCTCTTATGCAGATAGATGAGGAAGATGGCACTGGTTTTATGTAGAGAGATGGAGAGGACGGCACTGGTATTATGTAGTTAGATGGGGAGGATGGCACTGGTTTTATCTAGTTCGATGGGTACGACGGCACTGGTTTTATCTATATTGATGGGGAGGACGACACTGGTTTTATGCAGACAGATGGGGAGGACGGTACTGGTTTTATGAGAGAGATGGAGAGTACGGCACTGGTATTATGTATATAGATGGGTAGGGTGGCACTGGTTTTATGTAGATAGATTGGTAGGATGGCACTGGTTTTATGTAGACAAATGGGGAGGACGGCACTGGTTTTATGTAGATAGATGGGGAGGACGGTACTGGTTTTATGTAGATAGATGGGGAGGATGACACTGGATTTTTGTACTTAGTTGGGGAGTGCGGCACTGGTTTTATGTAGTTAGATGGGTAAGATGGCACTGGTTTTATGTAGAGAGATGTGGAAGATGGCACTGGATTCATGTAAAGAGATGGAGAGTACGGCACTGGTATTATGTATATAGATGTGTAGGGTGGCACTGGTTTTATGTAGATAGATGGGTGGGACGGCACTGGTTTTATGTTGATGGATCAGTAGCACGGCACTGCATTTATGTAGATAGATGGGTAGGACAGCAATGGTCTTATGCAGATAGATGAGGAAGATGGCACTGGTTTTATGTAGAGAGATGGAGAGGACGGCACTGGTATGACGTAGTTAGATGGGGAGGATGGCACTGGTTTTATCTAGTTCGTTGGGTACGACGGCACTGGTTTTATTTAGATTGATGGGGAGAACGACACTGGTTTTATGCAGACAGATGGGGAGGACGGTACTGGTTTTCTGAGAGAGATGGAGCGTACGGCACTGGTATTATGTATATACATGGGTAGGGTGGCACTGGTTTTATATAGAGAGATGGAATGGATGGCACTGGTTTTATGTAGATAGATGGGGAGGACGGCACTGGTTTTATGTAGATAGATGGGGAGGACGGCACTGGTTTTATGTAGATAGATGATGAGGATGGCACTGATTTTATGTAGATAGATGGGGAGGACGGCACTTGTTTTATGTAGTTAGATGGGGAGGACGGCACTGGTATTATGTAGAGAGATGGAAAGGATGGCACTAGTTTTATATAGATGGATGGCGAGGACTGCACTGGTTTTATGTACATAGATGGGTAGGACGGCAATAGCTTTATGCAGACAGATGGGGAGGACGGTACTGGTTTTATGAGAGAGATGGTGAGTACGGCACTGGTATTATGTATATAGATGGATAGGGTGGCACTGGTTTTATGTAGAGAGATGCAGAGGACAGGACTGGTTTTATGTAGATAGATGGGGAGGACGGCACTGGTATTATGTAGAGAGATGGAAAGGATGGCACTGGTTTTATGTAGATAGATGGGGAGGATGATACTGGTTTTTTGTACTTAGTTGGGGAGGACGGCACTGGTTTTAAGTAGTTAGAAAAGTAAGATGGCACTGGTTTTATGTAGAGAGATGGAGAGGACGGCACTGGTATTATGTAGTTAGATGGGAAGGAAGGCGCTGATTTTATCTAGTTCGTTGGGTACGACGGCACTGGTTTTATCTAGATAGATGGGGAGAACGACACTGGGTTTATGCAGACAGATGGGGAGGACGGCACAGGTTTTATGTAGTTAGATGGGTAGGATGGCACTGGTTTTATGTAGACGGGTGGGTAGGACGGCGCTGGTTTCATTTAGAGAGATGGGGTGGATGGCACTGGTTTTATGTTGATGGATCAGTAGCACGGCACTGGTTTTATGCAGATAGATAGGTAGGACGGCAATGGTCTTATGTAGATAGATGAGGAGGACGGCAGTGGTTTTATGTAGTTAGACGGGTAGGAGGGCACTGGTTTTATTTAGAGAGATGGGGTGGATGGCACTGGTTTTATGTTGATGGATCAGTAGGGCGGCACTGGTTTTATGTAGATAGATGAGTAGGATGGCACTGGTTTTATGTGGATAAATGTGGAGGACGGCACTGGATTCATGTAGAGAGATGGAGAGAACGGGCACTGGTTTTATGTAGATAGCAGGGGTGGACTGCACTGGTTTCATGTAGATAGTTGGGGAGGACGACACTGGATTTATGTTGATGGATCAGGAGCACGGCACTGGTTTTATGTAGATAGATGGGTACGACGGCAATGGTCTTATGCAGATAGATGAGGAAGATGGCACTGGTTTTATGTAGAGAGATGGAGAGGACGGCACTGTTATTATGTAGTTAGATGGGGAGGATGGCACTGGTTTTATCTAGTTCGTTGGGTACGACGGCACTGGTTTTATCTAGATTGATGGGGAGGACGACACTGGTTTTATGCAGACAGATGGGGAGGACGGTACTGGTTTTATGAGAGAGATGGAGAGTACGGCACTGGTATTATGTATATAGATGTGTAGTGTGGCACTGGATTTATGTAGAGAGATGCAGAGGACAGGACTGGTTTTATGTAGATAGATGGGGAGGACGGCACTGGTTTTATGTAGATAGATGGGTAGGATGGCACTGGTTTTATGTAGATAAATGGGGAGGACGGCACTGTTTTTCTGTAGATAGATGGGGAGGACGACACTGGTTTTATCTAGTTCGTTGGGTACGACGGCACTGGTTTTATCTAGATTGATGGGGAGGATGACACTGGTTTTATGCAGACAGATGGGGAGGACGGTACTGGTTTTATGAGAGAGATGGAGAGTACGGCACTGGTATTATGTATATAGATGTGTAGTGTGGCACTGGTTTTATGTAGAGAGATGCAGAGGACAGGACTGGTTTTATGTAGATAGATGGGGAGGACGACACTGGTTTTATGTAGATAGATGGGTAGGATGGCACTGGTTTTATGTAGATAAATGGGGAGGACGGCACTGTTTTTCTGTAGATAGATGGGGAGGACGACACTGGTTTTATGTTGATGGATCATTAGCACGGCACTGGTTTTATGTAGATAGATGGGTAGGATGGCACTGGTTTTATGTAGATAGATGAGCAGGACGAAACTGGTTTTATGCAGACAGATGGGGAGGACGGTACTGGTTTTATGAGAGAGATGCAGAGTACGGCACTGGTATTATGTATTTAGATGTGTAGGGTGGCACTGGTTTTATGTAGATAGATGGGTGGGACGGCACTGGTTTTATGTAGATAGATGGGGAGGACGGCACTGGTTTTATGTAGATAAATGGGGAGGATGGCACTGGTTTTATGCAGATAGATGAGTAGGATGGCACTGATTTTATGTAGATAGATGGGGAGGACGGCACTGGTATTATGTATATAGATGGGTAGGGTGGCACTGGTTTTATGTAGAGAGATGCAGAGGACAGGACTGGTTTTATGTAGATAGATGGGGAGGACGGCACTGTTTTTATGTAGATAGATGGGGAGGATGGCACTGGTTTTATGTAGATAGATGTGTAGGATGGCACTGATTTTATGTAGATAGATGGGGAGGACGGCACTTGTTTTATGTAGTTAGATGGGGAGGACGACACTGGTTTTATGTAGATAGATGGGGTGGACTGCACTGATTTTATGTAGATAGATGGGTAGGACGACACTGGTTTTATGTTCATGGATCAATAGCACGGCACTGGTGTTATGTAGATAGATGGGTAGGACGGCAATTGTCTTATGCAGATAGATGAGGAAGATGGCACTGGTTTTATGTAGAGAGATGGAGAGGAAGGCACTGGTATTATGTAGTTAGATGGGGAGGATGGCACTGGTTTTATGTAGAGAGATGCAGAGGACAGGACTGGTTTTATGTAGATAGATGGGGAGGACGGCACTGGTTTTATGTAGATAAATGGTAGGATGGCACTGGTTTTATGTAGATAAATGGGGAGGACGGCACTGGTTTTATGTAGATAGATGGGGAGGATGGCACTGGTTTTATGTAGATAGATGGGTAGGACGGCAATGGTCTTAAGCAGATAGATGAGGAAGATGGCACTGGTTTTATGTAGAGAGATGGAGAGGACGGCACTGGTATTATGTAGTTAGATGGGGAGGTTGGCACTGGTTTTATCTAGTTCGTTGGGTACGACGGCACTGGTTTTATCTAGATTGATGGGGAGGACGACACTGGTTTTATGCAGACATATGGGGAGGACGGTACTGGTTTTATGAGAGAGATGGAGAGTACGGCACTGGTATTATGTATATAGATGGGTAGGGTGGCACTGGTTTTACGTAGAGAGATGCAGAGGACAGGACTGGTTTTATGTAGATAGATGGGGAGGACGGCACTGGTTTTATGTAGATAGATGGGTAGGATGGCACTGGTTTTATGTAGATAGATGGGGAGGATGACACTGGATTTTTGTACTTAGTTGGGGAGTGCGGCACTGGTTTTATGAAGTTAGATGGGTAAGATGGCACTGGTTTTATGTAGAGAGATGTGGAGGACGGCACTGGATTCATGTAGAGAGATGGAGAGTACGGCACTGGTATTATGTATATAGATGGGTAAGATTGCACTGGTTTTATGTAGAGAGATGTGGAGGACGGCACTGGATTCATGTAGAGAGATGGAGAGTACGGCACTGGTATTATGTATATAGATGTGTCGGATGGCAAGGGTCTTATGTAGATAGATGAGGAAGATGGCACTGGTTTTATGTACTTAGATGGGGAGGACGACACTGGTTTTATGCAGACAGATGGGGTGGACAACACTGGTTTTATGTTGATGGATCAGTAGCACGGCACTGGTTTTATGTAGATAGATGGGTAGGACGGCAATGCTCTTATGCAGATAGATGAGGAAGATGGCACTGGTTTTATGTAGAGAGATGGAGAGGACGGCACTGGTATTATGTAGTTAGATGGGGAGGATGGCACTGGTTTTATCTAGTTCGATGGGTACGACGGCACTGGTTTTATCTAGATTGATGAGGAGGACGACACTGGTTTTATGCAGACAGATGGGGAGGACGGTACTGGTTTTATGAGAGAGATGGAGAGTACGGCACTGGTATTATGTATATAGATGGGTAGGGTGGCACTGGTTTTATGTAGATAGATTGGTAGGATGGCACTGGTTTTATGTAGACAAATGGGGAGGACGGCACTGGTTTTATGTAGATAGATGGGGAGGACGGTGCTGGTTTTATGTAGATAGATGGGGAGGATGACACTGGATTTTTGTACTTAGTTGGGGAGTACGGCACTGGTTTTATGTAGATAGATGGGTAGGATAGCACTGGTTTTACGTAGATAGATAGGGAGGATGGCACTGGTTTTATGTAGATAGATGGGTAGGAGGGCACTGGTTTTATTTAGAGAGGTGGGGTGGATGGCACTGGTTTTATGTTGATGGATCAGCAGGACGGCACTGGTTTTATGTAGATAGATGAGTAGGATGGCACTGGTTTTATGTAGATAGATGTGGAGGACGGCACTGGATTCATGTAGAGAGATGGAGAGAACGGGCACTGGTTTTATGTAGATAGAAAGGGTGGACTGCACTGGTTTCATGTAGATAGTCGGGGAGGACGACACTGGTTTTATGCAGACAGATGGGGAGGACAGTACTGGCTTTATGAGAGAGATGGAGAGTACGGCACTGGTATTATGTATATAGATGTGTAGGGTGGCACTGGTTTTATGTAGATAGATGGAGAGGACAGGACTGGGTTTATGTAGATAGATGGGGAGGACGGCACTGGTTTTATGTAGATAGATGGGTAGGATGGCACTGGTTTTATGTAGATAATTGGGGAGGACGGCACTGGTTTTATGTAGATAGATGGGGAGGATGGCACTGGTTTTATGTAGATAGATGAGTAGGATGGCACTGATTTTATGTAGATAGATGGGGAGGACGGCACTTGTTTTATGTAGTTAGATGGGGAGGACGGCACTGGTATTATGTAGAGAGATGGAAAGGATGGCACTAGTTTTATATAGATAGATGGGGTGGACGGCACTGTTTTTCTGTAGATAGATGGGGAGGACGACACTGGTTTTATGTTGATGGATCAGTAGCACGGCACTGGTTTTATGTAGATCGATGGGTTGGACGGCAATGGTCTTAAGCAGATAGATGAGGAAGATGGCACTGGTTTTATGTAGAGAGATGGAGAGGACGGCACTGGTATTATGTAGTTAGATGGGGAGGTTGGCACTGGTTTTATCTAGTTCGTTGGGTACGACGGCACTGGTTTTATCTAGATTGATGGGGAGGACGACACTGGTTTTCTGCAGACAGATGGGGAGGACGGTACTGGTTTTATGAGAGAGATGGAGAGTACGGCACTGGTATTATGTATATAGATGGGTAGGGTGGCACTGGTTTTATATAGAGAGATGCAGAGGACAGGAATGGTTTTATGTAGATAGATGGGGAGGACGGCACTGGTTTTATGTTGATGGATCAGTAGGACGGCACTGGTTTTATGTAGATAGATGAGTAGGATGGCACTGGTTTGATGTAGAGAGATATGGAGGACGGCACTGGATTCATGTAGAGAGATGGAGAGAACGGGCACTGGTTTTATGTAGATAGATGGGGTGGACTGCACTGGTTTTATGTAGATAGATGGGGAGGACGACACTGGTTTTATGTTGATGGATCAGTAGCACGGCACTGGTTTTATGTAGATAGATGGGTAGGACGGCAATGGTCTTAAGCAGATAGATGAGGAAGATGGCACTGGTTTTATGTAGATAGATGGGGAGGATGATACTGGTTTTTTTGTACGTAGTTGGGGAGGAAGGCGCTGGTTTTAACTAGTTCGTTGGGTACGACGGCACTGGTTTTATCCAGATAGATGGGGAGGACGACACTGGTTTTATGCAGACAGATGGGGAGGACGGTACTGGTTTTATGAGAGAGATGGAGAGTACGGCACTGGTATTATGTATATAGATGGGTAGGGTGGCACTGGTTTTATGTAGAGAGATGCAGAGGACAGGACTGGTTTTATGTAGATAGATGGGGAGGACGGCACTGGTTTTATGTAGATAGATGGGTAGGATGACACTGGTTTTATGTAGATAGATGGGGAGGACGGCACTGGTTTTATGTAGATAGATGGGTAGGATGGCACTGGTTTTATGTAGATAGATGGGTAGGATGGCACTTGTTTTATGTAGATCGATATGTAGGGTGGCACTGGTTTTATGTAGATAGATGGGGAGGATGACACTGGATTTTTGTACTTAGTTGGGGAGTGCGGCACTGGTTTTATGAAGTTAGATGGGTAAGATGGCACTGGTTTTATGTAGAGAGATGTGGAGGACGGCACTGGATTCATGTAGAGAGATGGAGAGTACGGCACTGGTATTATGTATATAGATGGGTAAGATTGCACTGGTTTTATGTAGAGAGATGTGGAGGACGGCACTGGATTCATGTAGAGAGATGGAGAGTACGGCACTGGTATTATGTATATAGATGTGTAGGATGGCAAGGGTCTTATGTAGATAGATGAGGAAGATGGCACTGGTTTTATGTACTTAGATGGGGAGGAAGGCGCTGGTTTTATCTAGTTCGTTGGGTACGACGGCACTGGTTTTATCTAGATTGATGGGGAGAACGACACTGGTTTTATGCAGACAGATGGGGAGGACGGTACTGGTTTTCTGAGAGAGATGGAGCGTACGGCACTAGTATTATGTATATACATGGGTAGGGTGGCACTGGTTTTATATAGAGAGATGGAATGGATGGCACTGGTTTTATGTAGATAGATGGGGAGGACGGCACTGGTTTTATGTAGATAGATGGGGAGGACGGCACTGGTTTTACGTAGATAGATCGGGAGGATGGCACTGGTTTTATGTAGATAGATGATGAGGATGGCACTGATTTTATGTAGATAGATGGGGAGGACGGCACTTGTTTTATGTAGTTAGATGGGGAGGACGGCACTGGTATTATGTAGAGAGATGGAAAGGATGGCACTAGTTTTATATAGATGGATGGCGAGGACTGCACTGGTTTTATGTACATAGATGGGTAGGACGGCAATAGCCTTATGCAGACAGATGGGGAGGACGGTACTGGTTTTATGAGAGAGATGGAGAGTACGGCACTGGTATTATGTATATAGATGGATATGGTGGCACTGGTTTTATGTAGAGAGATGCAGAGGACAGGACTGGTTTTATGTAGATAGATGGGGAGGACGGCACTGGTATTATGTAGAGAGATGGAAAGGATGGCACTGGTTTTATGTAGATAGATGGGGAGGATGATACTGTTTTTTTGTACTTAGTTGGGGAGGACGGCACTGGTTTTAAGTAGTTAGAAAGGTAAGATGGCACTGGTTTTATGTAGAGAGATGGAGAGGACGGCACTGGTATTATGTAGTTAGATGGGAAGGAAGGCGCTGGTTTTATCTAGTTCGTTGGGTACGACGGCACTGGTTTTATCTAGATAGATGGGGAGAACGACACTGGGTTTATGCAGACAGATGGGGAGGACGGCACAGGTTTTATGTAGTTAGATGGGTAGGATGGCACTGGTTTTATGTAGACGGGTGGGTAGGATGGCGCTGGTTTTATTTAGAGAGATGGGGTGGATGGCACTGGTTTTATGTTGATGGATCAGTAGCACGGCACTGGTTTTATGTAGATAGATAGGTAGGACGGCAATGGTCTTATGTAGATAGATGAGGAGGACGGCAGTGGTTTTATGTAGTCAGACGGGTAGGAGGGCACTGGTTTTATGTAGATAGCAGGGGTGGACTGCACTGGTTTCATGTAGATAGTTGGGGAGGACGACACTGGATTTATGTTGATGGATCAGGAGCACGGCACTGGTTTTATGTAGATAGATGGGTACGACGGCAATGGTCTTATGCAGATAGATGAGGAAGATGGCACTGGTTTTATGTAGAGAGATGGAGAGGACGGCACTGTTATTATGTAGTTAGATGGGGAGGATGGCACTGGTTTAATCTAGTTCGTTGGGTACGACGGCACTGGTTTTATCTAGATTGATGGGGAGGACGACACTGGTTTTATGCAGACAGATGGGGAGGACGGTACTGGTTTTATGAGAGAGATGGAGAGTACGGCACTGGTATTATGTATATAGATGTGTAGTGTGGCACTGGTTTTATGTAGAGAGATGCAGAGGACAGGACTGGTTTTATGTAGATAGATGGGGAGGACGGCACTGGTTTTATGTAGATAGATGGGTAGGATGGCACTGGTTTTATGTAGATAAATGGGGAGGACGGCACTGGTTTTATGTAGATAGATGGGGAGGATGGCACTGGTTTTATGTAGATAGATGAGTAGGATGGCACTGATTTTATGTAGATAGATGGGGAGGACGGCACTTGTTTTATGTAGTCAGATGGGGAGGACGGCACTGGTATTATGTATAGAGATGGAAAGGATGGCACTAGTTTTATATAGATAGATGGGGAGGACGGCACTGTTTTTCTGTAGATAGATGGGGAGGACGACACTGGTTTTATGTTGATGGATCATTAGCACGGCACTGGTTTTATGTAGATAGATGGGTAGGATCGCACTGGTTTTATGTAGATAGATGAGCAGGACGAAACTGGTTTTATGCAGACAGATGGGGAGGACGGTACTGGTTTTATGAGAGAGATGCAGAGTACGGCACTGGTATTATGTATTTAGATGTGTAGGGTGGCACTGGTTTTATGTAGATAGATGGGTGGGACGGCACTGGTTTTATGTAGATAGATGGGGAGGACGGCACTGGTTTTATGTAGATAAATGGGGAGGATGGCACTGGTTTTATGCAGATAGATGAGTAGGATAGCACTGATTTTATGTAGATAGATGGGGAGGACGGCACTGGTATTATGTATATAGATGGGTAGGGTGGCACTGGTTTTATGTAGAGAGATGCAGAGGACAGGACTGGTTTTATGTAGATAGATGGGGAGGACGGCACTGGTTTTATGTAGATAGATGGGGAGGATGGCACTGGTTTTATGTAGATAGATGTGTAGGATGGCACTGATTTTATGTAGATAGATGGGGAGGACGGCACTTGTTTTATGTAGTTAGATGGGGAGGATGACACTGGTTTTATGTAGATAGATGGGGTGGACTGCACTGATTTTATGTAGATAGATGGGTAGGACGACACTGGTTTTATGTTCATGGATCAGTAGCACGGCACTGGTGTTATGTAGATAGATGGGTAGGACGGCAATTGTCTTATGCAGATAGATGAGGAAGATGGCACTGGTTTTATGTAGAGAGATGGAGAGGAAGGCACTGGTATTATGTAGTTAGATGGGGAGGATGGCACTGGTTTTATGTAGAGAGATGCAGAGGACAGGACTGGTTTTATGTAGATAGATGGGGAGGACGGCACTGGTTTTATGTAGATAAATGGTAGGATGGCACTGGTTTTATGTAGATAAATGGGGAGGACGGCACTGGTTTTATGTAGATAGATGGGGAGGATGGCACTGGTTTTATGTAGATAGATGAGTAGGATGGCATTGATTTTATGTAGATAGATGGGGAGGACGGCACTTGTTTTATGTAGTTAGATGGGGAGGACGGCACTGGTATTATGTAGAGAGATGGAAAGGATGGCACTAGTTTTATATAGATAGATGGGGAGGACGGCACTGTTTTTCTGTAGATAGATGGGGAGGACGACACTGGTTTTATGTTGATGGATCAGTAGCACGGCACTGGCTTTATGTAGATAGATGGGGCAGACGGCAATGGTCTTATGCAGATAGATGAGGAAGATGGCACTGGTTTTATGTAGAGAGATGCAGAGGACAGGACTGGTTTTATGTAGATAGATGGGGAGGCCGGTACTGGTTTTATGTAGATAGATGGGGAGGATGACACTGGATTTTTGTACTTAGTTGGGGAGTGCGGCACTGGATTTATGTAGTTAGATGGGTAAGATGGCACTGGTTTTATGTAGAGAGATGTGGAGGACGGCACTGGATTCATGTAGAGAGATGGAGAGTACGGCACTGGTATTATGTATATAGATGGGTAGGATGGCAAGGGTCTTATGTAGATAGATGAGGAAGATGGCACTGGTTTTATGTACTTAGATGGGGAGGAAGGCGCTGGTTTTATCTAGTTCGTTGGGTACGACGGCACTGGTTTTATCTAGATAGATGGGGAGGACGACATTGGTTTTATGCAGACAGATGGGGAGGACGGTACTGGTTTTATGAGAGAGATGGAGGGTACGGCACTGGTATTATGTATATAGATGTGTAGGGTGGCACTGGTTTTATGTAGATAGATGGGTGGGACGGCACTGGTTTTATGTTGATGGATCAGTAGGACGGCACTGGTTTTATGTAGATAGATGAGTAGGATGGCACTGGTTTGATGTGGAGAGATGTGGAGGACGGCACTGGATTCATGTAGAGAGATGGAGAGAACGGGCACTGGTTTTATGTAGATAGATGGGGAGGACGGCACTGGTTTTATGTTGATGGATCAGTAGCACGGCACTGCTTTTATGCAGATAGATAGGTAGGACGGCAATGGTCTTATGCAGATAGATGAGGAAGATGGCACTGGTTTTATGTAGAGAGATGGAGAGGACGGCACTGGTATTACGTAGTTAGATGGGGAGGATGGCACTGGTTTTATCTAGTTCGTTGGGTACGACGGCACTGGTTTTATCTAGATTGATGGGGAGAACGACACTGGTTTTATGCAGACAGATGGGGAGGACGGTACTGGTTTTATGAGAGAGATGGAGAGTACGGCACTGGTATTATGTATATAGATGGGTAGGGTGGCACTGGTTTTATATAGAGAGATGGAATGGATGGCACTGGTTTTATGTAGATAGATGGGGAGGACGGCACTGGTTTTATGTAGATAGATGGGTAGGATGGCACTGGTTTTATGTAGATAGATGGGGAGGACGGCACTGGTTTTACGTAGATAGATAGGGAGGATGGCACTGGTTTTATGTAGATAGATGGGTAGGAGGGAACTGGTTTTATGTAGAGAGATGCAGAGGACAGGACTGTTTTTATGTAGATAGATGGGGAGGACGGCACTGGGTTTATGTAGATAGATGGGTAGGATGGCACTGGTTTTGTGTAGATAAATGGAGAGGACGGCACTGGTTTTATGTAGATAGATGGGGAGGATGGCACTGGTTTTATGTAGATAGATGAGTAGGATGGCACTGATTTTATGTAGATAGATGGGGAGGACGGCACTTGTTTTATGTAGTTAGATGGGGAGGACGGCACTGGTATTATGTAGAGAGATGGAAAGGATGGCACTAGTTTTATATAGATAGATGGGGAGGACGGCACTGTTTTTCTGTAGATAGATGGGAAGGACGACACTGGTTTTATGTAGATCGATGGGTAGGACGGCAATGGTCTTAAGCATATAGATGAGGAAGATGGCACTGGCTTTATGTAGAGAGATGGAGAGGACAGCACTGGTATCATGTAGTTAGATGGGGAGGTTGGCACTGGTTTTATCTAGT
The DNA here is from genome assembly GCF_030028105.1 of Mobula birostris. Taxonomy (NCBI): domain Eukaryota; kingdom Metazoa; phylum Chordata; class Chondrichthyes; order Myliobatiformes; family Myliobatidae; genus Mobula; species Mobula birostris. The sequence goes on along the minus strand of NW_027275560.1, from coordinate 969,504 downwards.
TCGTTGGGTACGACGGCACTGGTTTTATCTAGATTGATGGGGAGGACGACACTGGTTTTATGCAGACAGATGGGGAGGACGGTACTGGTTTTATGAGAGAGATGGAGAGTACGGCACTGGTATTATGTATATACATGGGTAGGGTGGCACTGGTTTTATGTAGAGAGATGCAGAGGACAGGACTGGTTTTATGTAGATAGATGGGGAGGACGGCACTGGTTTTATGTAGATAGATGGGTAGGATGGCACTGGTTTTATGTAGATAGATGGGGAGGATGACACTGGATTTTTGTACTTAGTTGGGGAGTGCGGCACTGGTTTTATGTAGTTAGATGGGTAAGATGGCACTGGTTTTATGTAGAGAGATGTGGAGGACGGCACTGGATTCATGTAGAGAGATGGAGAGTACGGCACTGGTATTATGTATATAGATGGGTAGGATGGCAAGGGTCTTATGTAGATAGATGAGGAAGATGGCACTGGTTTTATGTACTTAGATGGGGAGGAAGGCGCTGGTTTTATCTAGTTCGTTGGGTACGATGGCACTGGTTTTATCTAGATAGATGGGGAGGACGACACTGGTTTTATGTAGATAGTTGGGGAGGACGACACTGGTTTTATGTTGATGGATCAGTAGCACGGCACTGCTTTTATGCAGATAGATGGGGAGGACGGCACTGGTTTTACGTAGATAGATAGGGAGGATGGCACTGGTTTTATGTAGATAGATGAGTAGGATGGCACTGATTTTATGTAGATAGATGGGGAGGACGTCACTTGTTTTATGTAGTTAGATGGGGAGGACGGCACTGGTATTATGTAGAGAGATGAAAAGGATGGCACTGGTTTTATGTAGATAGATGGGTAGCATGGCACTGGTTTTATGTAGATAGATGGGGAGGACGGCACTGGTTTTACGTAGATAGATAGGGAGGATGGCACTGGTTTTATGTAGATAGATGAGTAGGATGGCACTGATTTTATGTAGATAGATGGGGAGGACGGCACTGGTTTTATGTAGATAGATGGGGAGGACGACACTGGTTTTATGTTGATGGATCAGTAGCACGGCACTGGTTTTATGTAGATAGATGGGTAGGACGTCAATAGTCTGATGCAGATAGATGAGGGAGATGGCACTGGTTTTATGTAGAGAGATGGAGAGGACGGCACTGGTATTATGTAGTTAGATGGCGAGGATGGCACTGGTTTTATCCAGTTCGTTGGGTACGACGGCACTGGTTTTATCTAGATTGATGGGGAGAACGACACTGGTTTTATGCAGACAGATTGGGAGGACGGCACAGGTTTTATGTAGTTAGATGGGTAGGATGGCACTGGTTTTATGTAGATAAATGGGGAGGACGGCACTTGTTTTATGTAGTTAGATGGGGAGGATGGCACTGGTTTTATCTAGATTGATTGGGAGGACGACACTGGTTTTATGCAGACAGATGGGGAGGACGGTACTGGGTTTATGAGAGAGATGGAGAGTACGGCACTGGTATTATGTATATAGATGTGTAGTGTGGCACTGGTTTTATGTAGAGAGATGCAGAGGACAGGACTGGTTTTATGTAGATAGATGGGGAGGACGGCACTGGTTTTATGTAGATAGATGGGTAGGATGGCACTGGTTTTATGTAGATAGATGGGGAGGATGACACTGGATTTTTGTACTTAGTTGGGGAGTGCGGCACTGGTTTTTTGTAGTTAGATGGGTAAGATGGCACTGGTTTTATGTAGAGAGATGTGGAGGATGGCACTGGATTCATGTAGAGAGATGGAGAGGATGGCACTGGTTTTATGTAGATAGATGGGGAGGACGGCACTGGTTTTACGTAGATAGATAGGGAGGATGGCACTGGTTTTATGTAGATAGATGAGTAGGATGGCACTGATTTTATGTAGATAGATGGGGAGGACGGCACTTGTTTTATGTAGTTAGATGGGGAGGACGGCACTGGTATTATGTAGAGAGATGGAAAGGATGGCACTAGTTTTATATAGATGGATGGCGAGGACTGCACTGGTTTTATGTACATAGATGGGTAGGACGGCAATAGCCTTATGCAGATAGATGAGGAAGATGGCACTGGTTTTATGTACTTAGATGGGGAGGAAGGCGCTGGTTTTATCTAGTTCGTTGGGTACGACGGCACTGGTTTTATCTAGATAGATGGGGAGGACGACACTGGTTTTATGCAGACAGATGGGGAGGACGGTACTGGTTTTATGAGAGAGATGGAGGGTACGGCACTGGTATTATGTATATAGATGTGTAGGGTGGCACTGGTTTTATGTAGATAGATGGGTGGGACGGCACTGGTTTTATGTTGATGGATCAGTAGCACGGCACTGGTTTTATGTAGATAGATGGGTAGGACGGCAATGGTCTTATGCAGATAGATGAGGAAGATGGCACTGGTTTTATGTAGAGAGATGGAGAGGACAGCACTGGTATTACGTAGTTAGATGGGGAGGATGGCACTGGTTTTATCTAGTTCGTTGGGTACGACGGCACTGGTTTTATCTAGATTGATGGGGAGAACGACACTGGTTTTATGCAGACAGATGGGGAGGACGGTACTGGTTTTCTGAGAGAGATGGAGCGTACGGCACTGGTATTATGTATATAGATGGGTAGGGTGGCACTGGTTTTATATAGAGAGATGGAATGGATGGCACTGGTTTTATGTAGATAGATGGGGAGGACGGCACTGGTTTTATGTAGATAGATGGGTAGGATGGCACTGGTTTTATGTAGATAGATGGGGAGGACGGCACTGGTTTTACGTAGATAGATAGGGAGGATGGCACTGGTTTTATGTAGATAGATGAGTAGGATGGCACTGATTTTATGTAGATAGATGGGGAGGACGGCACTTGTTTTATGTAGTTAGATGGGGAGGACGGCACTGGTATTATGTAGAGAGATGGAAAGGATGGCACTAGTTTTATATAGATGGATGGCGAGGACTGCACTGGTTTTATGTACATAGATGGGTAGGACGGCAATAGCCTTATGCAGATAGATGAGGAAGATGGCACTGGTTTTATGTAGAGAGATGGAGAGGACGGCACTGGTATTATGTGGTTAGATGGGGAGGATGGCACTGGTTTTATCTAGTTCGTAAGGTACGACGGCACTGGTTTTATCTAGATTGATGGGGAGAACGACACTGGGTTTATGCAGACAGATGGGTAGGGTGGCACTGGTTTTATGTAGAGAGATGCAGAGGACAGGACTGGTTTTATGTAGATAGATGGGGAGCACGGCACTGGTATCATGTAGAGAGATGGAAAGGATGGCACTGGTTTTATGTAGATAGATGGGGAGGATGATACTGGGTTTTTGTACTTAGTTGGGGAGGACGGCACTGGTTTTATGTAGTTAGAAAGGTAAGATGGCACTGATTTTATGTAGAGAGATGGAGAGGACGGCACTGGTATTATGTAGTTAGATGGGAAGGAAGGCGCTGGTTTTATCTAGTTCGTTGGGTACGACGGCACTGGTTTTATCTAGATAGATGGGGAGGACGACCCTGGGTTTATGCAGACAGATGGGGAGGACTTTACTGGTTTTATGAGAGAGATGGAGGGTACGGCACAGGTATTATGTATATAGATGTGTAGGGTGGCACTGGTTTTATGTAGATAGATGGGTGGGACGGCACTGGTTTTATGTTGATGGATCAGTAGCACGGCACTGGTTTTATGTAGATAGATGGGTAGGACGGCAATAGTCTTATGCAGATAGATGAGGAAGATGGCACTGGTTTTATGCAGAGAGATGGAGAGGACGGCACTGGTATTATGTAGTTAGATGGCAAGGATGGCACTGGTTTTATCTAGTTTGTTGGGTACAACGGCACTGGTTTTATCTAGATTGATGGGGAGAACGACACTGGTTTTATGCAGACAGATGGGGAGGACGGCACAGGTTTTATGCAGTTAGATGGGTAGGATGGCACTGGTTTTATGTAGACGGGTGGGTAGGACGGCACTGGTTTTATTTAGAGAGATGGGGTGGATGGCACTGGTTTTATGTAGAGAGATGGAGAGGACGGCACTGGTATTATGTAGTTAGATGTGGAGGACGGCACTGGTTTTACGTAGATAGATGGGTAGGACGGCACTGGTTTTATGTAGATAGATGGGGAGGACAAAAGTTGTTTTATGTAGAGAGATCGAGAGGACGGCACTGGTTTTATGTATATAGATGGGTAGGACGGCAATGGTATTATGTATATAGATGGGTAGGACGGCACTGGTTTTATGTAGATAGATGGGTAGGATGGCACTGGTTTTATGTAGATAAATGGGGAGGACGGCACTGGTTTTATGTAGATAGATGGGGAGGATGGCACTGGTTTTATGTAGATAGATGAGTAGGATGGCACTGATTTTATGTAGATAGATGGGGAGGACGGCACTTGTTTTATGTAGTCAGATGGGGAGGACGGCACTGGTATTATGTAGAGAGATGGAAAGTATGGCACTGGTTTTATATAGATAGATGGGGAGGACGGCACTGTTTTTCTGTAGATAGATGGGGAGGACGACACTGGTTTTATGTTGATGGATCATTAGCACGGCACTGGTTTTATGTAGATAGATGGGTAGGACGGCAATGGTCTTAAGCAGATAGATGAGTAGGATGGCACTGATTTTATGTAGATAGAAGGGGTGGACGACACTGGTTTTATGTTGATAGATGGGTAGGACGGCACTGGTTTTATGTAGAGAGATAGAGAGGACGGCACTGGTTTTATCTAGATTGATGTGGAGGACGACACTGGTTTTATGCAGACAGATGGGGAGGACGGTACTGGTTTTATGAGAGAGATGGAGAGTACGGTACTGGTATTATGTATATAGATGGGTAGGGTGGCACTGGTTTTATGTAGAGAGATGCAGAGGACAGGACTGGTTTTATGTAGATAGATGGGGAGGACGGCACTGGTTTTATGTAGAGAGATGCAGAGGACAGGACTGGTTTTATGTAGATAGATGGGGAGGACGGCACTGGTTTTATGTAGATTGATGGGTAGGATGGCACTGGTTTTATGTAGATAGATGGGGAGGATGACACTGGATTTTTGTACTTAGTTGGGGAGTGCGGCACTGGTTTTATGTAGTTAGATGGGTAAGATGGCACTGGTTTTATGTAGAGAGATGTGGAGGACGGCACTGGATTCATGTAGAGAGATGGAGAGTACGGCACTGGTATTATGTATATAGATGGGTAGGATGGCAAGGGTCTTATGTAGATAGATGAGGAAGATGGCACTGGTTTTATGTACTTAGATGGGGAGGAAGGCGCTGGTTTTATCTAGTTCATTGGGTACGACGGCACTGGTTTTATCTAGATAGATGGGGAGGACGACACTGGTTTTATGCAGACAGATGGGGAGGACGGTACTGGTTTTATGAGAGAGATGGAGAGTACGGCACTGGTATTATGTAGAGAGATGAAAAGGATGGCACTGGTTTTATGTAGATAGATGGGTAGCATGGCACTGGTTTTATGTAGATAGATGGGGAGGACGGCACTGGTTTTACGTAGATAGATAGGGAGGATGGCACTGGTTTTATGTAGATAGATGAGTAGGATGGCACTGATTTTATGTAGATAGATGGGGAGGACGGCACTGGTTTTATGTAGATAGATGGGGAGGACGACACTGGTTTTATGTTGATGGATCAGTAGCACGGCACTGGTTTTATGTAGATAGATGGGTAGGACGTCAATAGTCTGATGCAGATAGATGAGGGAGATGGCACTGGTTTTATGTAGAGAGATGGAGAGGACGGCACTGGTATTATGTAGTTAGATGGCGAGGATGGCACTGGTTTTATCCAGTTCGTTGGGTACGACGGCACTGGTTTTATCTAGATTGATGGGGAGAACGGCACTGGTTTTATGCAGACAGATTGGGAGGACGGCACAGGTTTTATGTAGTTAGATGGGTAGGATGGCACTGGTTTTATGTAGATAAATGGGGAGGACGGCACTGGTTTTATGTAGATAGATGGGGAGGATGGCACTGGTTTTATGTAGATAGATGAGTAGGATGGCACTGATTTTATGTAGATAGATGGGGAGGACGGCACTTGTTTTATGTAGTTAGATGGGGAGGATTGCACTGGTTTTATCTAGATTGATTGGGAGGACGACACTGGTTTTATGCAGACAGATGGGGAGGACGGTACTGGGTTTATGAGAGAGATGGAGAGTACGGCACTGGTATTATGTATATAGATGTGTAGTGTGGCACTGGTTTTATGTAGAGAGATGCAGAGGACAGGACTGGTTTTATGTAGATAGATGGGGAGGACGGCACTGGTTTTATGTAGATAGATGAGTAGGATGGCACTGGTTTTATGTAGATAGATGGGGAGGATGACACTGGATTTTTGTACTTAGTTGGGGAGTGCGGCACTGGTTTTTTGTAGTTAGATGGGTAAGATGGCACTGGTTTTATGTAGAGAGATGTGGAGGATGGCACTGGATTCATGTAGAGAGATGGAGAGGATGGCACTGGTTTTATGTAGATAGATGGGGAGGACGGCACTGGTTTTACGTAGATAGATAGGGAGGATGGCACTGGTTTTATGTAGATAGATGAGTAGGATGGCACTGATTTTATGTAGATAGATGGGGAGGACGGCACTTGTTTTATGTAGTTAGATGGGGAGGACGGCACTGGTATTATGTAGAGAGATGGAAAGGATGGCACTAGTTTTATATAGATGGATGGCGAGGACTGCACTGGTTTTATGTACATAGATGGGTAGGACGGCAATAGCCTTATGCAGATAGATGAGGAAGATGGCACTGGTTTTATGTACTTAGATGGGGAGGAAGGCGCTGGTTTTATCTAGTTCGTTGGGTACGACGGCACTGGTTTTATCTAGATAGATGGGGAGGACGACACTGGTTTTATGCAGACAGATGGGGAGGACGGTACTGGTTTTATGAGAGAGATGGAGGGTACGGCACTGGTATTATGTATATAGATGTGTAGGGTGGCACTGGTTTTATGTAGATAGATGGGTGGGACGGCACTGGTTTTATGTTGATGGATCAGTAGCACGGCACTGGTTTTATGTAGATAGATGGGTAGGACGGCAATGGTCTTATGCAGATAGATGAGGAAGATGGCACTGGTTTTATGTAGAGAGATGGAGAGGACAGCACTGGTATTACGTAGTTAGATGGGGAGGATGGCACTGGTTTTATCTAGTTCGTTGGGTACGACGGCACTGGTTTTATCTAGATTGATGGGGAGAACGACACTGGTTTTATGCAGACAGATGGGGAGGACGGTACTGGTTTTCTGAGAGAGATGGAGCGTACGGCACTGGTATTATGTATATAGATGGGTAGGGTGGCACTGGTTTTATATAGAGAGATGGAATGGATGGCACTGGTTTTATGTAGATAGATGGGGAGGACGGCACTGGTTTTATGTAGATAGATGGGTAGGATGGCACTGGTTTTATGTAGATAGATGGGGAGGACGGCACTGGTTTTACGTAGATAGATAGGGAGGATGGCACTGGTTTTATGTAGATAGATGAGTAGGATGGCACTGATTTTATGTAGATAGATGGGGAGGACGGCACTTGTTTTATGTAGTTAGATGGGGAGGACGGCACTGGTATTATGTAGAGAGATGGAAAGGATGGCACTAGTTTTATATAGATGGATGGCGAGGACTGCACTGGTTTTATGTACATAGATGGGTAGGACGGCAATAGCCTTATGCAGATAGATGAGGAAGATGGCACTGGTTTTATGTAGAGAGATGGAGAGGACGGCACTGGTATTATGTATATAGATGTGTAGTGTGGCACTTGTTTTATGTAGAGAGATGCAGAGGGCAGGACTGGTTTTATGTAGATAGATGGGGAGGACGGCACTGGTTTTATGTGGATAGATGGGTAGGATGGCACTGATTTTATGTAGATAGATGGGGAGGACGGCACTTGTTTTATGTAGTCAGATGGGGAGGACGGCACTGGTATTATGTAGAGAGATGGAAAGGATGGCACTAGTTTTATATAGATAGATGGGGAGGACGGCACTGTTTTTCTGTAGATAGATGGGGAGGGCGACACTGGTTTTATGTTGATGGATCATTAGCACGGCACTGGTTTTATGTAGATAGATGGGTAGGACGGCAATGGTCTTAAGCAGATAGATGAGTAGGATGGCACTGATTTTATGTAGATAGAAGGGGTGGACGACAGTGGTTTTATGTAGATAGATGGGTAGGACGTCACTGGTTTTATGTAGAGAGATAGAGAGGACGGCACTGGTTTTATCTAGATTGATGGGGAGGACGACACTGGTTTTATGCAGACAGATGGGGAGGACGGTACTGGTTTTATGAGAGAGATGGAGAGTACGGTACTGGTATTATGTATATAGATGGGTAGGGTGGCACTGGTTTTATGTAGAGAGATGCAGAGGACAGGACTGGTTTTATGTAGATAGATGGGGAGGACGGCACTGGTCTTATGTAGATAGATGGGTAGGATGGCACTGGTTTTATGTAGATAGATGGGGAGGATGACACTGGATTTTTGTACTTAGTTGGGGAGTGCGGCACTGGTTTTATGTAGTTAGATGGGTTAGATGGCACCGGTTTTATGTAGAGAGATGTGGAGGACGGCACTGGATTCATGTAGAGAGATGGAGAGTACGTCACTGGTATTATGTATATAGATGGGTAAGATTGCATTGGTTTTATGTAGAGAGATGTGGAGGGCGGCACTGGATTCATGTAGAGAGATGGAGAGTACGGCACTGGTATTATGTATATAGATGGGTAGGATGGCAAGGGTGTTATTTAGATAGATGAGGAAGATGGCACTGGTTTTATGTACTTAGATGGGGAGGAAGGCGCTGGTTTTATGTAGTTCGTTGGGTACGACGGCACTGGTTTTATCTAGATAGATGGGGAGGACGACAATGGTTTTATGCAGACAGATGGGGAGGACGGTACTGGTTTTATGAGAGAGATGGAGGGTACGGCACTGGTATTATGTATATAGATGTGTAGGGTGGCACTGGTTTTATGTAGATAGATGGGTGGGACGGCACTGGTTTTATGTTGATGGATCAGTAGGACGGCACTGGTTTTATGTAGATAGATGGGGAGGACGGCACTGGTTTTATGTAGATAGATGGGGAGGACGACACTGGTTTTATGTTGATGGATCAGTAGCACAGCACTGGTTTTATGTAGATAGATGGGTGGGACAGCAATGGTCTTAAGTAGATAGATGAGGAAGATGGCACTGGTTTTATGTAGAGAGATGGAGAGGACGGCACTGGTATTATGTAGTTAGATGGGGAGGTTGGCACTGGTTTTATCTAGTTCGTTGGGTACGACGGCACTGGTTTTATCTAGATTGATTGGGAGGACGACACTGGTTTTATGCAGACAGATGGGGAGGACGGTACTGGTTTTTTGAGAGAGATGGAGAGTACGGCACTGGTATTATGTATATAGATGGGTAGGGTGGCACTGGTTTTATGTAGAGAGATGCAGAGGACAGGACTGGTTTTATGTAGATAGATGGGGAGGACGGCACTGGTTTTATGTAGATAGATGGGTAGGATGGCACTGGTTTTATGTAGATAGATGGGGAGGACGGCACTGGTTTTATGTAGACAGATATGAGGATGGCACTGGTTTTATGTTGATGGATCAGTAGCACGGCACTGGTTTTATGTAGATAGATGGGTAGGACGTCAATAGTCTGATGCAGATAGTTGAGGAAGATGGCACTGGTTTTATGTAGAGAGATGGAGAGAACGGCACTGGTATTATGTAGTTAGATGGCGAGGATGGCACTGGTTTTATCCAGTTCGTTGGGTACGACGGCACTGGTTTTATCTAGATTGATGGGGAGAACGACACTGGTTTTATGCAGACAGATTGGGAGGACGGCACAGGTTTTATGTAGTTAGATGGGTAGGATGGCACTGGTTTTATGTAGATAAATGGGGAGGACGGCACTGGTTTTATGTAGATAGATGGGGAGGATGGCACTGGTTTTATGTAGATAGGTGAGTAGGATGGCACTGATTTTATGTAAATAGATGGGGAGGACGGCACTTGTTTTATGTAGTTAGATGGGGAGGACAGCACTGGTATTATTGAGAGAGATGGAAAGGATGGCACTAGTTTTATATAGATAGATGGGGAGGACGGCACTGTTTTTCTGTAGATAGATGGGGAGGATGACACTGGTTTTATGTTGATGGATCAGTAGCACGGCACTGGTTTTATGTAGATAGATGGGTGGGACAGCAATGGTCTTAAGCAGATAGATGAGGAAGATGGCACTGGTTTTATGTAGATAGATGGGTGGGACAGCAATGGTCTTAAGCAGATAGATGAGGAAGATGGCACTGGTTTTATGTAGAGAGATGGAGAGGACGGCACTGGTATTATGTAGTTAGATGGGGAGGTTGGCACTGGTTTTATCTAGTTCGTTGGGTACGACGGCACGGGTTTTATCTAGATTGATGGGGAGGACGACACTGGTTTTATGCAGACAGATGGGGAGGACGGTACTGGTTTTATGAGAGAGATGGAGAGTACGGCACTGGTATTATGTATATAGATGTGTAGTGTGGCACTGGTTTTATGTAGAGAGATGCAGAGGACAGGACTGGTTTTATGTAGATAGATGGGGAGGACGGCACTGGTTTTATGTAGATAGATGGGTAGGATGGCACTGGTTTTATGTAGATAGATGGGGAGGATGACACTGGATTTTTGTACTTAGTTGGGGAGTGCGGCACTGGTTTTTTGTAGTTAGATGGGTAAGATGGCACTGGTTTTATGTAGAGAGATGTGGAGGACGGCACTGGATTCATGTAGAGAGATGGAGAGTACGGCACTGGTATTATGTATATAGATGGGTAAGATTGCAGTGGTTTTATGTAGAGAGATGTGGAGGACGGCACTGGATTCATGTAGAGAGATGGAGAATACGGCACTAGTATTATGTATATAGATGTGTAGGATGGCAAGGGTCTTATGTAGATAGATGAGGAAGATGGCACTGGTTTTATGTACTTAGATGGGGAGGAAGGCGCTGGTTTTATCTAGTTCGTTGGGTACGACGGCACTGGTTTTATCTAGCTAGATGGGGAGGACGACACTGGTTTTATGCAGACAGATGGGGAGGACGGTACTGGTTTTATGAGAGAGATGGAGGGTACGGCACTGGTATTATGTAGAGAGATGGAAAGGATGGCACTAGTTTTATATAGATGGATGGCGAGGACTGCACTGGTTTTATGTACATAGATGGGTAGGACGGCAATAGCCTTATGCAGATAGATGAGGAAGATGGCACTGGTTTTATGTAGAGAGATGGAGAGGACGGCACTGGTATTATGTGGTTAGATGGGGAGGATGGCACTGGTTTTATCTAGTTCGTAAGGTACGACGGCACTGGTTTTATCTAGATTGATGGGGAGAACGACACTGGGTTTATGCAGACAGATGGGTAGGGTGGCACTGGTTTTATGTAGAGAGATGCAGAGGACAGGACTGGTTTTATGTAGATAGATGGGGAGGACGGCACTGGTATTATGTAGAGAGATGGAAAGGATGGCACTGGTTTTATGTAGATAGATGGGGAGGATGATACTGGGTTTTTGTACTTAGTTGGGGAGGACGGCACTGGTTTTATGTAGTTAGAAAGGTAAGATGGCACTGGTTTTATGTAGAGAGATGGAGAGGACGGCACTGGTATTATGTAGTTAGATGGGAAGGAAGGCGCTGGTTTTATCTAGTTCGTTGGGTACGACGGCACTGGTTTTATCTAGATAGATGGGGAGGACGACCCTGGGTTTATGCAGACAGATGGGGAGGACTTTACTGGTTTTATGAGAGAGATGGAGGGTACGGCACAGGTATTATGTATATAGATGTGTAGGGTGGCACTGGTTTTATGTAGATAGATGGGTGGGACGGCACTGGTTTTATGTTGATGGATCAGTAGCACGGCACTGGTTTTATGTAGATAGATGGGTAGGACGGCAATAGTCTTATGCAGATAGATGAGGAAGATGGCACTGGTTTTATGCAGAGAGATGGAGAGGACGGCACTGGTATTATGTAGTTTGATGGCAAGGATGGCACTGGTTTTATCTAGTTTGTTGGGTACAACGGCACTGGCTTTATCTAGATTGATGGGGAGAACGACACTGGTTTTATGCAGACAGATGGGGAGGACGGCACAGGTTTTATGCAGTTAGATGGGTAGGATGGCACTGGTTTTATGTAGACGGGTGGGTAGGACGGCACTGGTTTTATTTAGAGAGATGGGGTGGATGGCACTGGTATTATGTAGAGAGATGGAAAGGATGGCACTAGTTTTATATAGATAGATGGGGAGGACGGCACTGTTTTTCTGTAGATAGATGGGAAGGACGACACTGGTTTTATGTAGATCGATGGGTAGGACGGCAATGGTCTTAAGCATATAGATGAGGAAGATGGCACTGGCTTTATGTAGAGAGATGGAGAGGACAGCACTGGTATCATGTAGTTAGATGGGGAGGTTGGCACTGGTTTTATCTAGTTCGTTGGGTACGACGGCACTGGTTTTATCTAGATTGATGGGGAGGACGACACTGGTTTTATGCAGACAGATGGGGAGGACGGTACTGGTTTTATGAGAGAGATGGAGAGTACGGCCCTGGTATTATGTATATACATGGGTAGGGTGGCACTGGTTTTATGTAGAGAGATGCAGAGGACAGGACTGGTTTTATGTAGATAGATGGGGAGGACGGCACTGGTTTTATGTAGATAGATGGGTAGGATGGCACTGGTTTTATGTAGATAGATGGGGAGGATGACACTGGATTTTTGTACTTAGTTGGGGAGTGCGGCACTGGTTTTATGTAGTTAGATGGGTAAGATGGCACTGGTTTTATGTAGAGAGATGTGGAGGACGGCACTGGATTCATGTAGAGAGATGGAGAGTACGGCACTGGTATTATGTATATAGATGGGTAGGATGGCAAGGGTCTTATGTAGATAGATGAGGAAGATGGCACTGGTTTTATGTACTTAGATGGGGAGGAAGGCGCTGGTTTTATCTAGTTCGTTGGGTACGATGGCACTGGTTTTATCTAGATAGATGGGGAGGACGACACTGGTTTTATGTAGATAGTTGGGGAGGACGACACTGGTTTTATGTTGATGGATCAGTAGCACGGCACTGCTTTTATGCAGATAGATGGGGAGGACGGCACTGGTTTTACGTAGATAGATAGGGAGGATGGCACTGGTTTTATGTAGATAGATGAGTAGGATGGCACTGATTTTATGTAGATAGATGGGGAGGACGTCACTTGTTTTATGTAGTTAGATGGGGAGGACGGCACTGGTATGATGTAGAGAGATGAAAAGGATGGCACTGGTTTTATGTAGATAGATGGGTAGCATGGCACTGGTTTTATGTAGATAGATGGGGAGGACGGCACTGGTTTTACGTAGATAGATAGGGAGGATGGCACTGGTTTTATGTAGATAGATGAGTAGGATGGCACTGATTTTATGTAGATAGATGGGGAGGACGGCACTGGTTTTATGTAGATAGATGGGGAGGACGACACTGGTTTTATGTTGATGGATCAGTAGCACGGCACTGGTTTTATGTAGATAGATGGGTAGGACGTCAATAGTCTGATGCAGATAGATGAGGGAGATGGCACTGGTTTTATGTAGAGAGATGGAGAGGACGGCACTGGTATTATGTAGTTAGATGGCGAGGATGGCACTGGTTTTATCCAGTTCGTTGGGTACGACGGCACTGGTTTTATCTAGATTGATGGGGAGAACGACACTGGTTTTATGCAGACAGATTGGGAGGACGGCACAGGTTTTATGTAGTTAGATGGGTAGGATGGCACTGGTTTTATGTAGATAAATGGGGAGGACGGCACTGGTTTTATGTAGATAGATGGGGAGGATGGCACTGGTTTTATGTAGATAGATGAGTAGGATGGCACTGATTTTATGTAGATAGATGGGGAGGACGGCACTTGTTTTATGTAGTTAGATGGGGAGGATGGCACTGGTTTTATCTAGATTGATTGGGAGGACGACACTGGTTTTATGCAGACAGATGGGGAGGACGGTACTGGGTTTATGAGAGAGATGGAGAGTACGGCACTGGTATTATGTATATAGATGTGTAGTGTGGCACTGGTTTTATGTAGAGAGATGCAGAGGACAGGACTGGTTTTATGTAGATAGATGGGGAGGACGGCACTGGTTTTATGTAGATAGATGGGTAGGATGGCACTGGTTTTATGTAGATAGATGGGGAGGATGACACTGGATTTTTGTACTTAGTTGGGGAGAGCGGCACTGGTTTTTTGTAGTTAGATGGGTAAGATGGCACTGGTTTTATGTAGAGAGATGTGGAGGATGGCACTGGATTCATGTAGAGAGATGGAGAGGATGGCACTGGTTTTATGTAGATAGATGGGGAGGACGGCACTGGTTTTACGTAGATAGATAGGGAGGATGGCACTGGTTTTATGTAGATAGATGAGTAGGATGGCACTGATTTTATGTAGATAGATGGGGAGGACGGCACTTGTTTTATGTAGTTAGATGGGGAGGACGGCACTGGTATTATGTAGAGAGATGGAAAGGATGGCACTAGTTTTATATAGATGGATGGCGAGGACTGCACTGGTTTTATGTACATAGATGGGTAGGACGGCAATAGCCTTATGCAGATAGATGAGGAAGATGGCACTGGTTTTATGTACTTAGATGGGGAGGAAGGCGCTGGTTTTATCTAGTTCGTTGGGTACGACGGCACTGGTTTTATCTAGATAGATGGGGAGGACGACACTGGTTTTATGCAGACAGATGGGGAGGACGGTACTGGTTTTATGAGAGAGATGGAGGGTACGGCACTGGTATTATGTATATAGATGTGTAGGGTGGCACTGGTTTTATGTAGATAGATGGGTGGGACGGCACTGGTTTTATGTTGATGGATCAGTAGCACGGCACTGGTTTTATGTAGATAGATGGGTAGGACGGCAATGGTCTTATGCAGATAGATGAGGAAGATGGCACTGGTTTTATGTAGAGAGATGGAGAGGACAGCACTGGTATTACGTAGTTAGATGGGGAGGATGGCACTGGTTTTATCTAGTTCGTTGGGTACGACGGCACTGGTTTTATCTAGATTGATGGGGAGAACGACACTGGTTTTATGCAGACAGATGGGGAGGACGGTACTGGTTTTCTGAGAGAGATGGAGCCTACGGCACTGGTATTATGTATATAGATGGGTAGGGTGGCACTGGTTTTATATAGAGAGATGGAATGGATGGCACTGGTTTTATGTAGATAGATGGGGAGGACGGCACTGGTTTTATGTAGATAGATGGGTAGGATGGCACTGGTTTTATGTAGATAGATGGGGAGGACGGCACTGGTTTTACGTAGATAGATAGGGAGGATGGCACTGGTTTTATGTAGATAGATGAGTAGGATGGCACTGATTTTATGTAGATAGATGGGGAGGACGGCACTTGTTTTATGTAGTTAGATGGGGAGGACGGCACTGGTATTATGTAGAGAGATGGAAAGGATGGCACTAGTTTTATATAGATGGATGGCGAGGACTGCACTGGTTTTATGTACATAGATGGGTAGGACGGCAATAGCCTTATGCAGATAGATGAGGAAGATGGCACTGGTTTTATGTAGAGAGATGGAGAGGACGGCACTGGTATTATGTGGTTAGATGGGGAGGATGGCACTGGTTTTATCTAGTTCGTAAGGTACGACGGCACTGGTTTTATCTAGATTGATGGGGAGAACGACACTGGGTTTATGCAGACAGATGGGTAGGGTGGCACTGGTTTTATGTAGAGAGATGCAGAGGACAGGACTGGTTTTATGTAGATAGATGGGGAGCACGGCACTGGTATCATGTAGAGAGATGCAAAGGATGGCACTGGTTTTATGTAGATAGATGGGGAGGATGATACTGGGTTTTTGTACTTAGTTGGGGAGGACGGCACTGGTTTTATGTAGTTAG
Organism: Mobula birostris; assembly: GCF_030028105.1. Classification (NCBI taxonomy): domain Eukaryota; kingdom Metazoa; phylum Chordata; class Chondrichthyes; order Myliobatiformes; family Myliobatidae; genus Mobula; species Mobula birostris. The sequence goes on along the minus strand of NW_027275560.1, from coordinate 953,385 downwards.
AAAGGTAAGATGGCACTGATTTTATGTAGAGAGATGGAGAGGACGGCACTGGTATTATGTAGTTAGATGGGAAGGAAGGCGCTGGTTTTATCTAGTTCGTTGGGTACGACGGCACTGGTTTTATCTAGATAGATGGGGAGGACGACCCTGGGTTTATGCAGACAGATGGGGAGGACTTTACTGGTTTTATGAGAGAGATGGAGGGTACGGCACAGGTATTATG
>NW_027275560.1:918393-953149 GCF_030028105.1 Mobula birostris | reverse complement strand
TAGCTAGATGGGGAGGACGACACTGGTTTTATGCAGACAGATGGGGAGGACGGTACTGGTTTTATGAGAGAGATGGAGGGTACGGCACTGGTATTATGTAGAGAGATGGAAAGGATGGCACTAGTTTTATATAGATGGATGGCGAGGACTGCACTGGTTTTATGTACATAGATGGGTAGGACGGCAATAGCCTTATGCAGATAGATGAGGAAGATGGCACTGGTTTTATGTAGAGAGATGGAGAGGACGGCACTGGTATTATGTGGTTAGATGGGAGGATGGCACTGGTTTTATCTAGTTCGTAAGGTACGACGGCACTGGTTTTATCTAGATTGATGGGGAGAACGACACTGGGTTTATGCAGACAGATGGGTAGGTGGCACTGGTTTTATGTAGAGAGATGCAGAGGACAGGACTGGTTTTATGTAGATAGATGGGGAGGACGGCACTGGTATTATGTAGAGAGATGGAAAGGATGGCACTGGTTTTATGTAGATAGATGGGGAGGATGATACTGGTTTTTGTACTTAGTTGGGAGGACGGCACTGGTTTTATGTAGTTAGAAAGGTAAGATGGCACTGGTTTTATGTAGAGAGATGGAGAGGACGGCACTGGTATTATGTAGTTAGATGGGAAGGAAGGCGCTGGTTTTATCTAGTTCGTTGGGTACGACGGCACTGGTTTTATCTAGATAGATGGGAGGACGACCCTGGGTTTATGCAGACAGATGGGGAGGACTTTACTGGTTTTATGAGAGAGATGGAGGGTACGGCACAGGTATTATGTATATAGATGTGTAGGGTGGCACTGGTTTTATGTAGATAGATGGGTGGGACGGCACTGGTTTTATGTTGATGGATCAGTAGCACGGCACTGGTTTTATGTAGATAGATGGGTAGGACGGCAATAGTCTTATGCAGATAGATGAGGAAGATGGCACTGGTTTTATGCAGAGAGATGGAGAGGACGGCACTGGTATTATGTAGTTTGATGGCAAGGATGGCACTGGTTTTATCTAGTTTGTTGGGTACAACGGCACTGGCTTTATCTAGATTGATGGGGAGAACGACACTGGTTTTATGCAGACAGATGGGGAGGACGGCACAGGGTTTTATGCAGTTAGATGGGTAGGATGGCACTGGTTTTATGTAGACGGGTGGGTAGGACGGCACTGGTTTTATTTAGAGAGATGGGGTGGATGGCACTGGTATTATGTAGAGAGATGGAAAGGATGGCACTAGTTTTATATAGATAGATGGGGAGGACGGCACTGTTTTTCTGTAGATAGATGGGAAGGACGACACTGGTTTTATGTAGATCGATGGGTAGGACGGCAATGGTCTTAAGCATATAGATGAGGAAGATGGCACTGGCTTTATGTAGAGAGATGGAGAGGACAGCACTGGTATCATGTAGTTAGATGGGAGGTTGGCACTGGTTTTATCTAGTTCGTTGGGTACGACGGCACTGGTTTTATCTAGATTGATGGGGAGGACGACACTGGTTTTATGCAGACAGATGGGGAGGACGGTACTGGTTTTATGAGAGAGATGGAGAGTACGGCCCTGGTATTATGTATATACATGGGTAGGGTGGCACTGGTTTTATGTAGAGAGATGCAGAGGACAGGACTGGTTTTATGTAGATAGATGGGGAGGACGGCACTGGTTTTATGTAGGATAGATGGGTAGGATGGCACTGGTTTTATGTAGATAGATGGGGAGGATGACACTGGATTTTTGTACTTAGTTGGGGAGTGCGGCACTGGTTTTATGTAGTTAGATGGGTAAGATGGCACTGGTTTTATGTAGAGAGATGTGGGGGGGGAAGGACGGCACTGGATCATGTAGAGAGATGGAGAGTACGGCACTGGTATTATGTATATAGATGGGTAGGATGGCAAGGGTCTTATGTAGATAGATGAGGAAGATGGCACTGGTTTTATGTACTTAGATGGGGAGGAAGGCGCTGGTTTTATCTAGTTCGTTGGGTACGATGGCACTGGTTTTATCTAGATAGATGGGGAGGACGACACTGGTTTTATGTAGATAGTTGGGGAGGACGACACTGGTTTTATGTTGATGGATCAGTAGCACGGCACTGCTTTTATGCAGATAGATGGGGAGGACGGCACTGGTTTTACGTAGATAGATAGGGAGGATGGCACTGGTTTTATGTAGATAGATGAGTAGGATGGCACTGATTTTATGTAGATAGATGGGGAGGACGTCACTTGTTTTATGTAGTTAGATGGGGAGGACGGCACTGGTATGATGTAGAGAGATGAAAAGGATGGCACTGGTTTTATGTAGATAGATGGGTAGCATGGCACTGGTTTTATGTAGATAGATGGGGAGGACGGCACTGGTTTTACGTAGATAGATAGGGAGGATGGCACTGGTTTTATGTAGATAGATGAGTAGGATGGCACTGATTTATGTAGATAGATGGGGAGGACGGCACTGGTTTTATGTAGATAGATGGGGAGGACGACACTGGTTTTATGTTGATGGATCAGTAGCACGGCACTGGTTTTATGTAGATAGATGGGTAGGACGTCAATAGTCTGATGCAGATAGATGAGGGAGATGGCACTGGTTTTATGTAGAGAGATGGAGAGGACGGCACTGGTATTATGTAGTTAGATGGCGAGGATGGCACTGGTTTTATCCAGTTCGTTGGGTACGACGGCACTGGTTTTATCTAGATTGATGGGGAGAACGACACTGGTTTTATGCAGACAGATTGGGAGGACGGCACAGGTTTTATGTAGTTAGATGGGTAGGATGGCACTGGTTTTATGTAGATAAATGGGGAGGACGGCACTGGTTTTATGTAGATAGATGGGGAGGATGGCACTGGTTTTATGTAGATAGATGAGTAGGATGGCACTGATTTTATGTAGATAGATGGGGAGGACGGCACTTGTTTTATGTAGTTAGATGGGGAGGATGGCACTGGTTTTATCTAGATTGATTGGGAGGACGACACTGGTTTTATGCAGACAGATGGGAGGACGGTACTGGGTTTATGAGAGAGATGGAGAGTACGGCACTGGTATTATGTATATAGATGTGTAGTGTGGCACTGGTTTTATGTAGAGAGATGCAGAGGACAGGACTGGTTTTATGTAGATAGATGGGGAGGACGGCACTGGTTTTATGTAGATAGATGGGTAGGATGGCACTGGTTTTATGTAGATAGATGGGGAGGATGACACTGGATTTTTGTACTTAGTTGGGAGAGCGGCACTGGTTTTTTTGTAGTTAGATGGGTAAGATGGCACTGGTTTTATGTAGAGAGATGTGGAGGATGGCACTGGATTCATGTAGAGAGATGGAGAGGATGGCACTGGTTTTATGTAGATAGATGGGGAGGACGGCACTGGTTTTACGTAGATAGATAGGGGAGGATGGCACTGGTTTTATGTAGATAGATGAGTAGGATGGCACTGATTTTATGTAGATAGATGGGGAGGGACGGCACTTGTTTATGTAGTTAGATGGGGAGGACGGCACTGGTATTATGTAGAGAGATGGAAAGGATGGCACTAGTTTTATATAGATGGATGGCGAGGACTGCACTGGTTTTATGTACATAGATGGGTAGGACGGCAATAGCCTTATGCAGATAGATGAGGAAGATGGCACTGGTTTTATGTACTTAGATGGGGAGGAAGGCGCTGGTTTTATCTAGTTCGTTGGGTACGACGGCACTGGTTTTATCTAGATAGATGGGGAGGACGACACTGGTTTTATGCAGACAGATGGGGAGGACGGTACTGGTTTTATGAGAGAGATGGAGGGTACGGCACTGGTATTATGTATATAGATGTGTAGGGTGGCACTGGTTTTATGTAGATAGATGGGTGGGACGGCACTGGTTTTATGTTGATGGATCAGTAGCACGGCACTGGTTTTATGTAGATAGATGGGTAGGACGGCAATGGTCTTATGCAGATAGATGAGGAAGATGGCACTGGTTTTATGTAGAGAGATGGAGAGGACAGCACTGGTATTACGTAGTTAGATGGGGAGGATGGCACTGGTTTTATCTAGTTCGTTGGGTACGACGGCACTGGTTTTATCTAGATTGATGGGGAGAACGACACTGGTTTTATGCAGACAGATGGGGAGGACGGTACTGGTTTTCTGAGAGAGATGGAGCCTACGGCACTGGTATTATGTATATAGATGGGTAGGGTGGCACTGGTTTTATATAGAGAGATGGAATGGATGGCACTGGTTTTATGTAGATAGATGGGGAGGACGGCACTGGTTTTATGTAGATAGATGGGTAGGATGGCACTGGTTTTATGTAGATAGATGGGGAGGACGGCACTGGTTTTACGTAGATAGATAGGGAGGATGGCACTGGTTTTATGTAGATAGATGAGTAGGATGGCACTGATTTTATGTAGATAGATGGGGAGGACGGCACTTGTTTTATGTAGTTAGATGGGGAGGACGGCACTGGTATTATGTAGAGAGATGGAAAGGATGGCACTAGTTTTATATAGATGGATGGCGAGGACTGCACTGGTTTTATGTACATAGATGGGTAGGACGGCAATAGCCTTATGCAGATAGATGAGGAAGATGGCACTGGTTTTATGTAGAGAGATGGAGAGGACGGCACTGGTATTATGTGGTTAGATGGGGAGGATGGCACTGGTTTTATCTAGTTCGTAAGGTACGACGGCACTGGTTTTATCTAGATTGATGGGGAGAACGACACTGGGTTTATGCAGACAGATGGGTAGGGTGGCACTGGTTTTATGTAGAGAGATGCAGAGGACAGGACTGGTTTTATGTAGATAGATGGGGAGCACGGCACTGGTATCATGTAGAGAGATGCAAAGGATGGCACTGGTTTTATGTAGATAGATGGGGAGGATGATACTGGGTTTTTGTACTTAGTTGGGGAGGACGGCACTGGTTTTATGTAGTTAGAAAGGTAAGATGGCACTGATTTTATGTAGAGAGATGGAGAGGACGGCACTGGTATTATGTAGTTAGATGGGAAGGAAGGCGCTGGTTTTATCTAGTTCGTTGGGTACGACGGCACTGGTTTTATCTAGATAGATGGGGAGGACGACCCTGGGTTTATGCAGACAGATGGGGAGGACTTTACTGGTTTTATGAGAGAGATGGAGGGTACGGCACAGGTATTATGTATATAGATGTGTAGGGTGGCACTGGTTTTATGTAGATAGATGGGTGGGACGGCACTGGTTTTATGTTGATGGATCAGTAGCACGGCACTGGTTTTATGTAGATAGATGGGTAGGACGGCAATAGTCTTATGCAGATAGATGAGGAAGATGGCACTGGTTTTATGCAGAGAGATGGAGAGGACGGCACTGGTATTATGTAGTTAGATGGCAAGGATGGCACTGGTTTTATCTAGTTTGTTGGGTACAACGGCACTGGTTTTATCTAGATTGATGGGGAGAACGACACTGGTTTTATGCAGACAGATGGGGAGGACGGCACAGGTTTTATGCAGTTAGATGGGTAGGATGGCACTGGTTTTATGTAGACGGGTGGGTAGGACGGCACTGGTTTTATTTAGAGAGATGGGGTGGATGGCACTGGTTTTATGTTGATGGATCAGTAGCACGGCACTGGTTTTATGTAGATAGATAGGTAGGACGGCAATGGTCTTATGTAGATAGATGAGGAAGATGGCACTGGTTTTATGTAGAGAGATGGAGAGGACGGCACTGGTATTATGTAGTTAGATGTGGAGGACGGCACTGGTTTTACGTAGATAGATGGGTAGGACGGCACTGGTTTTATGTAGATAGATGGGGAGGACAAAAGTTGTTTTATGTAGAGAGATCGAGAGGACGGCACTGGTTTTATGTATATAGATGGGTAGGACGGCAATGGTATTATGTATATAGATGGGTAGGACGGCACTGGTTTTATGTAGATAGATGGGTAGGATGGCACTGGTTTTATGTAGATAAATGGGGAGGACGGCACTGGTTTTATGTAGATAGATGGGGAGGATGGCACTGGTTTTATGTAGATAGATGAGTAGGATGGCACTGATTTTATGTAGATAGATGGGGAGGACGGCACTTGTTTTATGTAGTCAGATGGGGAGGACGGCACTGGTATTATGTAGAGAGATGGAAAGTATGGCACTAGTTTTATATAGATAGATGGGGAGGACGGCACTGTTTTTCTGTAGATAGATGGGGAGGACGACACTGGTTTTATGTTGATGGATCATTAGCACGGCACTGGTTTTATGTAGATAGATGGGTAGGACGGCAATGGTCTTAAGCAGATAGATGAGTAGGATGGCACTGATTTTATGTAGATAGAAGGGGTGGACGACACTGGTTTTATGTTGATAGATGGGTAGGACGGCACTGGTTTTATGTAGAGAGATAGAGAGGACGGCACTGGTTTTATCTAGATTGATGTGGAGGACGACACTGGTTTTATGCAGACAGATGGGGAGGACGGTACTGGTTTTATGAGAGAGATGGAGAGTACGGTACTGGTATTATGTATATAGATGGGTAGGGTGGCACTGGTTTTATGTAGAGAGATGCAGAGGACAGGACTGGTTTTATGTAGATAGATGGGGAGGACGGCACTGGTTTTATGTAGAGAGATGCAGAGGACAGGACTGGTTTTATGTAGATAGATGGGGAGGACGGCACTGGTTTTATGTAGATAGATGGGTAGGATGGCACTGGTTTTATGTAGATAGATGGGGAGGATGACACTGGATTTTTGTACTTAGTTGGGGAGTGCGGCACTGGTTTTATGTAGTTAGATGGGTAAGATGGCACTGGTTTTATGTAGAGAGATGTGGAGGACGGCACTGGATTCATGTAGAGAGATGGAGAGTACGGCACTGGTATTATGTATATAGATGGGTAGGATGGCAAGGGTCTTATGTAGATAGATGAGGAAGATGGCACTGGTTTTATGTACTTAGATGGGGAGGAAGGCGCTGGTTTTATCTAGTTCATTGGGTACGACGGCACTGGTTTTATCTAGATAGATGGGGAGGACGACACTGGTTTTATGCAGACAGATGGGGAGGACGGTACTGGTTTTATGAGAGAGATGGAGAGTACGGCACTGGTATTATGTAGAGAGATGAAAAGGATGGCACTGGTTTTATGTAGATAGATGGGTAGCATGGCACTGGTTTTATGTAGATAGATGGGGAGGACGGCACTGGTTTTACGTAGATAGATAGGGAGGATGGCACTGTTTTATGTAGATAGATGAGTAGGATGGCACTGATTTTATGTAGATAGATGGGGAGGACGGCACTGGTTTTATGTAGATAGATGGGGAGGACGACACTGGTTTTATGTTGATGGATCAGTAGCACGGCACTGGTTTTATGTAGATAGATGGGTAGGACGTCAATAGTCTGATGCAGATAGATGAGGGAGATGCACTGGTTTTATGTAGAGAGATGGAGAGGACGGCACTGGTATTATGTAGTTAGATGGCGAGGATGGCACTGGTTTTATCCAGTTCGTTGGGTACGACGGCACTGGTTTTATCTAGATTGATGGGGAGAACGGCACTGGTTTTATGCAGACAGATTGGGAGGACGGCACAGGTTTTATGTAGTTAGATGGGTAGGATGGCACTGGTTTTATGTAGATAAATGGGGAGGACGGCACTGGTTTTATGTAGATAGATGGGGAGGATGGCACTGGTTTTATGTAGATAGATGAGTAGGATGGCACTGATTTTATGTAGATAGATGGGGAGGACGGCACTTGTTTTATGTAGTTAGATGGGGAGGATGGCACTGGTTTTATCTAGATTGATTGGGAGGACGACACTGGTTTTATGCAGACAGATGGGGAGGACGGTACTGGGTTTATGAGAGAGATGGAGAGTACGGCACTGGTATTATGTATATAGATGTGTAGTGTGGCACTGGTTTTATGTAGAGAGATGCAGAGGACAGGACTGGTTTTATGTAGATAGATGGGGAGGACGGCACTGGTTTTATGTAGATAGATGGGTAGGATGGCACTGGTTTTATGTAGATAGATGGGGAGGATGACACTGGATTTTTGTACTTAGTTGGGGAGTGCGGCACTGGTTTTTTGTAGTTAGATGGGTAAGATGGCACTGGTTTTATGTAGAGAGATGTGGAGGATGGCACTGGATTCATGTAGAGAGATGGAGAGGATGGCACTGGTTTTATGTAGATAGATGGGGAGGACGGCACTGGTTTTACGTAGATAGATAGGGAGGATGGCACTGGTTTTATGTAGATAGATGAGTAGGATGGCACTGATTTTATGTAGATAGATGGGGAGGACGGCACTTGTTTTATGTAGTTAGATGGGGAGGACGGCACTGGTATTATGTAGAGAGATGGAAAGGATGGCACTAGTTTTATATAGATGGATGGCGAGGACTGCACTGGTTTTATGTACATAGATGGGTAGGACGGCAATAGCCTTATGCAGATAGATGAGGAAGATGGCACTGGTTTTATGTACTTAGATGGGGAGGAAGGCGCTGGTTTTATCTAGTTCGTTGGGTACGACGGCACTGGTTTTATCTAGATAGATGGGGAGGACGACACTGGTTTTATGCAGACAGATGGGGAGGACGGTACTGGTTTTATGAGAGAGATGGAGGGTACGGCACTGGTATTATGTATATAGATGTGTAGGGTGGCACTGGTTTTATGTAGATAGATGGGTGGGACGGCACTGGTTTTATGTTGATGGATCAGTAGCACGGCACTGGTTTTATGTAGATAGATGGGTAGGACGGCAATGGTCTTATGCAGATAGATGAGGAAGATGGCACTGGTTTTATGTAGAGAGATGGAGAGGACAGCACTGGTATTACGTAGTTAGATGGGGAGGATGGCACTGGTTTTATCTAGTTCGTTGGGTACGACGGCACTGGTTTTATCTAGATTGATGGGGAGAACGACACTGGTTTTATGCAGACAGATGGGGAGGACGGTACTGGTTTTCTGAGAGAGATGGAGCGTACGGCACTGGTATTATGTATATAGATGGGTAGGGTGGCACTGGTTTTATATAGAGAGATGGAATGGATGGCACTGGTTTTATGTAGATAGATGGGGAGGACGGCACTGGTTTTATGTAGATAGATGGGTAGGATGGCACTGGTTTTATGTAGATAGATGGGGAGGACGGCACTGGTTTTACGTAGATAGATAGGGAGGATGGCACTGGTTTTATGTAGATAGATGAGTAGGATGGCACTGATTTTATGTAGATAGATGGGGAGGACGGCACTTGTTTTATGTAGTTAGATGGGGAGGACGGCACTGGTATTATGTAGAGAGATGGAAAGGATGGCACTAGTTTTATATAGATGGATGGCGAGGACTGCACTGGTTTTATGTACATAGATGGGTAGGACGGCAATAGCCTTATGCAGATAGATGAGGAAGATGGCACTGGTTTTATGTAGAGAGATGGAGAGGACGGCACTGGTATTATGTATATAGATGTGTAGTGTGGCACTTGTTTTATGTAGAGAGATGCAGAGGGCAGGACTGGTTTTATGTAGATAGATGGGGAGGACGGCACTGGTTTTATGTGGATAGATGGGTAGGATGGCACTGATTTTATGTAGATAGATGGGGAGGACGGCACTTGTTTTATGTAGTCAGATGGGGAGGACGGCACTGGTATTATGTAGAGAGATGGAAAGGATGGCACTAGTTTTATATAGATAGATGGGGAGGACGGCACTGTTTTTCTGTAGATAGATGGGGAGGGCGACACTGGTTTTATGTTGATGGATCATTAGCACGGCACTGGTTTTATGTAGATAGATGGGTAGGACGGCAATGGTCTTAAGCAGATAGATGAGTAGGATGGCACTGATTTTATGTAGATAGAAGGGGTGGACGACAGTGGTTTTATGTAGATAGATGGGTAGGACGTCACTGGTTTTATGTAGAGAGATAGAGAGGACGGCACTGGTTTTATCTAGATTGATGGGGAGGACGACACTGGTTTTATGCAGACAGATGGGGAGGACGGTACTGGTTTTATGAGAGAGATGGAGAGTACGGTACTGGTATTATGTATATAGATGGGTAGGGTGGCACTGGTTTTATGTAGAGAGATGCAGAGGACAGGACTGGTTTTATGTAGATAGATGGGGAGGACGGCACTGGTCTTATGTAGATAGATGGGTAGGATGGCACTGGTTTTATGTAGATAGATGGGGAGGATGACACTGGATTTTTGTACTTAGTTGGGGAGTGCGGCACTGGTTTTATGTAGTTAGATGGGTTAGATGGCACCGGTTTTATGTAGAGAGATGTGGAGGACGGCACTGGATTCATGTAGAGAGATGGAGAGTACGTCACTGGTATTATGTATATAGATGGGTAAGATTGCATTGGTTTTATGTAGAGAGATGTGGAGGGCGGCACTGGATTCATGTAGAGAGATGGAGAGTACGGCACTGGTATTATGTATATAGATGGGTAGGATGGCAAGGGTGTTATTTAGATAGATGAGGAAGATGGCACTGGTTTTATGTACTTAGATGGGGAGGAAGGCGCTGGTTTTATGTAGTTCGTTGGGTACGACGGCACTGGTTTTATCTAGATAGATGGGGAGGACGACAATGGTTTTATGCAGACAGATGGGGAGGACGGTACTGGTTTTATGAGAGAGATGGAGGGTACGGCACTGGTATTATGTATATAGATGTGTAGGGTGGCACTGGTTTTATGTAGATAGATGGGTGGGACGGCACTGGTTTTATGTTGATGGATCAGTAGGACGGCACTGGTTTTATGTAGATAGATGGGGAGGACGGCACTGGTTTTATGTAGATAGATGGGGAGGATGGCACTGGTTTTATGTAGATAGGTGAGTAGGATGGCACTGATTTTATGTAGATAGATGGGGAGGACGGCACTTGTTTTATGTAGTTAGATGGGGAGGACGGCACTGGTATTATTGAGAGAGATGGAAAGGATGGCACTAGTTTTATATAGATAGATGGGGAGGACGGCACTGTTTTTCTGTAGATAGATGGGGAGGACGACACTGGTTTTATGTTGATGGATCAGTAGCACGGCACTGGTTTTATGTAGATAGATGGGTGGGACAGCAATGGTCTTAAGTAGATAGATGAGGAAGATGGCACTGGTTTTATGTAGAGAGATGGAGAGGACGGCACTGGTATTATGTAGTTAGATGGGGAGGTTGGCACTGGTTTTATCTAGTTCGTTGGGTACGACGGCACTGGTTTTATCTAGATTGATTGGGAGGACGACACTGGTTTTATGCAGACAGATGGGGAGGACGGTACTGGTTTTTTGAGAGAGATGGAGAGTACGGCACTGGTATTATGTATATAGATGGGTAGGGTGGCACTGGTTTTATGTAGAGAGATGCAGAGGACAGGACTGGTTTTATGTAGATAGATGGGGAGGACGGCACTGGTTTTATGTAGATAGATGGGTAGGATGGCACTGGTTTTATGTAGATAGATGGGGAGGACGGCACTGGTTTTATGTAGACAGATATGAGGATGGCACTGGTTTTATGTTGATGGATCAGTAGCACGGCACTGGTTTTATGTAGATAGATGGGTAGGACGTCAATAGTCTGATGCAGATAGTTGAGGAAGATGGCACTGGTTTTATGTAGAGAGATGGAGAGAACGGCACTGGTATTATGTAGTTAGATGGCGAGGATGGCACTGGTTTTATCCAGTTCGTTGGGTACGACGGCACTGGTTTTATCTAGATTGATGGGGAGAACGACACTGGTTTTATGCAGACAGATTGGGAGGACGGCACAGGTTTTATGTAGTTAGATGGGTAGGATGGCACTGGTTTTATGTAGATAAATGGGGAGGACGGCATTGGTTTTATGTAGATAGATGGGGAGGATGGCACTGGTTTTATGTAGATAGGTGAGTAGGATGGCACTGATTTTATGTAAATAGATGGGGAGGACGGCACTTGTTTTATGTAGTTAGATGGGGAGGACAGCACTGGTATTATTGAGAGAGATGGAAAGGATGGCACTAGTTTTATATAGATAGATGGGGAGGACGGCACTGTTTTTCTGTAGATAGATGGGGAGGATGACACTGGTTTTATGTTGATGGATCAGTAGCACGGCACTGGTTTTATGTAGATAGATGGGTGGGACAGCAATGGTCTTAAGCAGATAGATGAGGAAGATGGCACTGGTTTTATGTAGATAGATGGGTGGGACAGCAATGGTCTTAAGCAGATAGATGAGGAAGATGGCACTGGTTTTATGTAGAGAGATGGAGAGGACGGCACTGGTATTATGTAGTTAGATGGGGAGGTTGGCACTGGTTTTATCTAGTTCGTTGGGTACGACGGCACGGGTTTTATCTAGATTGATGGGGAGGACGACACTGGTTTTATGCAGACAGATGGGGAGGACGGTACTGGTTTTATGAGAGAGATGGAGAGTACGGCACTGGTGTTATGTATATAGATGTGTAGTGTGGCACTGGTTTTATGTAGAGAGATGCAGAGGACAGGACTGGTTTTATGTAGATAGATGGGGAGGACGGCACTGGTTTTATGTAGATAGTTGGGTAGGATGGCACTGGTTTTATGTAGATAGATGGGGAGGATGACACTGGATTTTTGTACTTAGTTGGGGAGTGCGGCACTGGTTTTTTGTAGTTAGATGGGTAAGATGGCACTGGTTTTATGTAGAGAGATGTGGAGGACGGCACTGGATTCATGTAGAGAGATGGAGAGTACGGCACTGGTATTATGTATATAGATGGGTAAGATTGCAGTGGTTTTATGTAGAGAGATGGGTGGGACGGCACTGGTTTTATGTTGATGGATCAGTAGCACGGCACTGGTTTTATGTAGATAGATGGGTAGGACGGCAATAGTCTTATGCAGATAGATGAGGAAGATGGCACTGGTTTTATGCAGAGAGATGGAGAGGACGGCACTGGTATTATGTAGTTTGATGGCAAGGATGGCACTGGTTTTATCTAGTTTGTTGGGTACAACGGCACTGGCTTTATCTAGATTGATGGGGAGAACGACACTGGTTTTATGCAGACAGATGGGGAGGACGGCACAGGTTTTATGCAGTTAGATGGGTAGGATGGCACTAGTTTTATGTAGACGGGTGGGTAGGACGGCACTGGTTTTATTTAGAGAGATGGGGTGGATGGCACTGGTTTTATGTTGATGGATCAGTAGCACGGCACTGGTTTTATGTAGAAAGATAGGTAGGACGGCAATGGTCTTATGTAGATAGATGAGGAAGATGGCACTGGTTTTATGTAGAGAGATGGAGAGGACGGCACTGGTATTATGTAGTTAGATGTGGAGGACGGCACTGGTTTTACGTAGATAGATGGGTAGGACGGCACTGGTTTTATGTAGATAGATGGGGAGGACAAAAGTTGTTTTATGTAGAGAGATCGAGAGGACGGCACTGGTTTTATGTATATAGATGGGTAAGATTGCAGTGGTTTTATGTAGAGAGATGTGGAGGACGGCACTGGATTCATGTAGAGAGATGGAGAATACGGCACTAGTATTATGTATATAGATGTGTAGGATGGCAAGGGTCTTATGTAGATAGATGAGGAAGATGGCACTGGTTTTATGTACTTAGATGGGGAGGAAGGCGCTGGTTTTATCTAGTTCGTTGGGTACGACGGCACTGGTTTTATCTAGCTAGATGGGGAGGACGACACTGGTTTTATGCAGACAGATGGGGAGGACGGTACTGGTTTTATGAGAGAGATGGAGGGTACGGCACTGGTATTATGTATATAGATGTGTAGGGTGGCACTGGTTTTATGTAGATAGATGGGTGGGACGGCACTGGTTTTATGTTGATGGATCAGTAGCACGGCACTGGTTTTATGTAGATAGATGGGTAGGACGGCAATGGTCTTATGCAGATAGATGAGGAAGATGGCACTGGTTTTATGTAGAGAGATGGAGAGGACAGCACTGGTATTACGTAGTTAGATGGGGAGGATGGCACTGGTTTTATCTAGTTCGTTGGGTACGACGGCACTGGTTTTATCTAGATTGATGGGGAGAACGACACTGGTTTTATGCAGACAGATGGGGAGGACGGTACTGGTTTTCTGAGAGAGATGGAGCGTACGGCACTGGTATTATGTATATAGATGGGTAGGGTGGCACTGGTTTTATATAGAGAGATGGAATGGATGGCACTGGTTTTATGTAGATAGATGGGGAGGACGGCACTGGTTTTATGTAGATAGATGGGTAGGATGGCACTGGTTTTATGTAGATAGATGGGGAGGACGGCACTGGTTTTACGTAGATAGATAGGGAGGATGGCACTGGTTTTATGTAGATAGATGAGTAGGATGGCACTGATTTTATGTAGATAGATGGGGAGGACGGCACTTGTTTTATGTAGTTAGATGGGGAGGACGGCACTGGTATTATGTAGAGAGATGGAAAGGATGGCACTAGTTTTATATAGATGGATGGCGAGGACTGCACTGGTTTTATGTACATAGATGGGTAGGACGGCAATAGCCTTATGCAGATAGATGAGGAAGATGGCACTGGTTTTATGTAGAGAGATGGAGAGGACGGCACTGGTATTATGTGGTTAGATGGGGAGGATGGCACTGGTTTTATCTAGTTCGTAAGGTACGACGGCACTGGTTTTATCTAGATTGATGGGGAGAACGACACTGGGTTTATGCAGACAGATGGGTAGGGTGGCACTGGTTTTATGTAGAGAGATGCAGAGGACAGGACTGGTTTTATGTAGATAGATGGGGAGCACGGCACTGGTATCATGTAGAGAGATGGAAAGGATGGCACTGGTTTTATGTAGATAGATGGGGAGGATGATACTGGGTTTTTGTACTTAGTTGGGGAGGACGGCACTGGTTTTATGTAGTTAGAAAGGTAAGATGGCACTGATTTTATGTAGAGAGATGGAGAGGACGGCACTGGTATTATGTAGTTAGATGGGAAGGAAGGCGCTGGTTTTATCTAGTTCGTTGGGTACGACGGCACTGGTTTTATCTAGATAGATGGGGAGGACGACCCTGGGTTTATGCAGACAGATGGGGAGGACTTTACTGGTTTTATGAGAGAGATGGAGGGTACGGCACAGGTATTATGTATATAGATGTGTAGGGTGGCACTGGTTTTATGTAGATAGATGGGTGGGACGGCACTGGTTTTATGTTGATGGATCAGTAGCACGGCACTGGTTTTATGTAGATAGATGGGTAGGACGGCAATAGTCTTATGCAGATAGATGAGGAAGATGGCACTGGTTTTATGCAGAGAGATGGAGAGGACGGCACTGGTATTATGTAGTTAGATGGCAAGGATGGCACTGGTTTTATCTAGTTTGTTGGGTACAACGGCACTGGTTTTATCTAGATTGATGGGGAGAACGACACTGGTTTTATGCAGACAGATGGGGAGGACGGCACAGGTTTTATGCAGTTAGATGGGTAGGATGGCACTGGTTTTATGTAGACGGGTGGGTAGCACGGCACTGGTTTTATGTAGATAGATAGGTAGGACGGCAATGGTCTTATGTAGATAGATGAGGAAGATGGCACTGGTTTTATGTAGAGAGATGGAGAGGACGGCACTGGTATTATGTAGTTAGATGTGGAGGACGGCACTGGTTTTACGTAGATAGATGGGTAGGACGGCACTGGTTTTCTGTAGATAGATGGGGAGGACGACACTGGTTTTATGTTGATGGATCATTAGCACGGCACTGGTTTTATGTAGATAGATGGGTAGGACGGCAATGATCTTAAGCAGATAGATGAGTAGGATGGCACTGATTTTATGTAGATAGAAGGGGTGGACGACACTGGTTTTATGTTGATAGATGGGTAGGACGGCACTGGTTTTATGTAGAGAGATAGAGAGGACGGCACTGGTTTTATCTAGATTGATGTGGAGGACGACACTGGTTTTATGCAGACAGATGGGGAGGACGGTACTGGTTTTATGAGAGAGATGGAGAGTACGGTACTGGTATTATGTATATAGATGGGTAGGGTGGCACTGGTTTTATGTAGAGAGATGCAGAGGACAGGACTGGTTTTATGTAGATAGATGGGGAGGACGGCACTGGTTTTATGTAGAGAGTTGCAGAGGACAGGACTGGTTTTATGTAGATAGATGGGGAGGACGGCACTGGTTTTATGTAGATAGATGGGTAGGATGGCACTGGTTTTATGTAGATAGATGGGGAGGATGACACTGGATTTTTGTACTTAGTTGGGGAGTGCGGCACTGGTTTTATGTAGTTAGATGGGTAAGATGGCACTGGTTTTATGTAGAGAGATGTGGAGGACGGCACTGGATTCATGTAGAGAGATGGAGAGTACGGCACTGGTATTATGTATATAGATGGGTAGGATGGCAAGGGTCTTATGTAGATAGATGAGGAAGATGGCACTGGTTTTATGTACTTAGATGGGGAGGAAGGCGCTGGTTTTATCTAGTTCATTGGGTACGACGGCACTGGTTTTATCTAGATAGATGGGGAGGACGACACTGGTTTTATGCAGACAGATGGGGAGGACGGTACTGGTTTTATGAGAGAGATGGAGAGTACGGCACTGATATTATGTATATAGATGGGTAGGGTGGCACTGGTTTTATGTAGATAGATGGGTGGGACGGCACTGGTTTTATGTTGATGGATCAGTAGGACGGCACTGGTTTTATGTAGATAGATGAGTAGGATGGCACTGGTTTGATGTAGAGAGATGTGGAGGACGGGACTGGATTCATGTAGAGAGATGGAGAGAACGGGCACTGGTTTTATGTAGATAGATGGGGAGGACGGCACTTGTTTTATGTAGTTAGATGGGGAGGACGGCACTGGTATTATGTAGAGAGATGAAAAGGATGGCACTGGTTTTATGTAGATAGATGAGGAAGATGGCACTGGTTTTATGTACTTAGATGGGGAGGAAGGCGCTGGTTTTATCTAGTTCGTTGGGCACGACGGCACTGGTTTTATCTAGACAGATGGGGAGGACGACACTGGTTTTATGCAGACAGATGGGGAGGACGGTACTGGTTTTATGAGAGAGATGGAGGGTACGGCACTGGTATTATGTATATAGATGTGTAGGGTCGCACTGGTTTTATGTAGATAGATGGGTGGGACGGCACTGGTTTTATGTAGATAGATGGGTAGGACGGCAATGGTCTTATGCAGATAGATGAGGAAGATGGCACTGGTTTTATGTAGAGAGATGGAGAGGACAGCACTGGTATTACGTAGTTAGATGGGGAGGATGGCACTGGTTTTATCTAGTTCGTTGGGTACGACGGCACTGGTTTTATCTAGATTGATGGGGAGAACGACACTGGTTTTATGCAGACAGATGGGGAGGACGGTACTGGTTTTCTGAGAGAGATGGAGCATACGGCACTGGTATTATGTATATAGATGGGTAGGGTGGCACTGGTTTTATATAGAGAGATGGAATGGATGGCACTGGTTTTATGTAGATAGATGGGGAGGACGGCACTGGTTTTATGTGGATAGATGGGGAGGACGGCACTGGTTTTACGTAGATAGATAGGGAGGATGGCACTGGTTTTATGTAGATAGATGAGTAGGATGGCACTGATTTTATGTAGATAGATGGGGAGGACGGCACTTGTTTTATGTAGTTAGATGGGGAGGACGGCACTGGTATTATGTAGAGAGATGTAAAGGATGGCACTAGTTTTATATAGATGGATGGCGAGGACTGCACTGGTTTTATGTACAGAGATGGGTAGGACGGCAATAGCCTTATGCAGATAGATGAGGAAGATGGCACTGGTTTTATGTAGAGAGATGGAGAGGACGGCACTGGTATTATGTATATAGATGTGTAGTGTGGCACTTGTTTTATGTAGAGAGATGCAGAGGGCAGGACTGGTTTTATGTAGATAAATGGGGAGGACGGCACTGGTTTTATGTAGATAGATGGGGAGGATGGCACTGGTTTTATGTAGATAGATGAGTAGGATGGCACTGATTTTATGTAGATAGATGGGGAGGACGGCACTTGTTTTATGTCGTCAGATGGGGAGGACGGCACTGGTATTATGTAGAGAGATGGAAAGGATGGCACTAGTTTTATATAGATAGATGGGGAGGACGGCACTGTTTTTCTGTAGATAGATGGGGAGGGCGACACTGGTTTTATGTTGATGGATCATTAGCACGGCACTGGTTTTATGTAGATAGATGGGTAGGACGGCAATGGTCTTAAGCAGATAGATGAGTAGGATGGCACTGATTTTATGCAGATAGAAGGGGTGGACGACAGTGGTTTTATGTAGATAGATGGGTAGGACGTCACTGGTTTTATGTAGAGAGATAGAGAGGACGGCACTGGTTTTATATAGATGGATGGCGAGGACTGCACTGGTTTTATGTACATAGATGGGTAGGACGGCAATAGCCTTATGCAGATAGATGAGGAAGATGGCACTGGTTTTATGTAGAGAGATGGAGAGGACGGCACTGGTATTATGTGGTTAGATGGGGAGGATGGCACTGGTTTTATCTAGTTCGTAAGGTACGACGGCACTGGTTTTATCTAGATTGATGGGGAGAACGACACTGGGTTTATGCAGACAGATGGGTAGGGTGGCACTGGTTTTATGTAGAGAGATGCAGAGGACAGGACTGGTTTTATGCAGACAGATGGGGAGGACGGTACTGGTTTTCTGAGAGAGATGGAGCGTACGGCACTGGTATTATTTATATAGATGGGTAGGGTGGCACTGGTTTTATATAGAGAGATGGAATGGATGGCACTGGTTTTATGTAGATAGATGGGGAGGACGGCACTGGTTTTACGTAGATAGATAGGGAGGATGGCACTGGTTTTATGTAGATAGATGAGTAGGATGGCACTGATTTTATGTAGATAGATGGGGAGGACGGCACTTGTTTTATGTAGTTAGATGGGGAGGACGGCACTGGTATTATGTAGAGAGATGGAAAGGATGGCACTAGTTTTATATAGATGGATGGCGAGGACTGCACTGGTTTTATGTACATAGATGGGTAGGACGGCAATAGCCTTATGCAGATAGATGAGGAAGATGGCACTGGTTTTATGTAGAGAGATGGAGAGGACGGCACTGGTATTATGTGGTTAGATGGGGAGGATGGCACTGGTTTTATCTAGTTCGTAAGGTACGACGGCACTGGTTTTATCTAGATTGATGGGGAGAACGACACTGGGTTTATGCAGACAGATGGGTAGGGTGGCACTGGTTTTATGTAGAGAGATGCAGAGGACAGGACTGGTTTTATGTGGATAGATGGGGAGCACGGCACTGGTATCATGTAGAGAGATGGAAAGGATGGCACTGGTTTTATGTAGATAGATGGGGAGGATGATACTGGGTTTTTGTACTTAGTTGGGGAGGACGGCACTGGTTTTATGTAGTTAGAAAGGTAAGATGGCACTGGTTTTATGTAGAGAGATGGAGAGGACGGCACTGGTATTATGTAGTTAGATGGAAAGGAAGGCGCTGGTTTTATCTAGTTCGTTGGGTACGACGGCACTGGTTTTATCTAGATAGATGGGGAGGACGACCCTGGGTTTATGCAGACAGATGGGGAGGACTTTACTGGTTTTATGAGAGAGATGGAGGGTACGGCACAGGTATTATGTATATAGATGTGTAGGGTGGCACTGGTTTTATGTAGATAGATGGGTGGGACGGCACTGGTTTTATGTTGATGGATCAGTAGCACGGCACTGGTTTTATGTAGATAGATGGGTAGGACGGCAATAGTCTTATGCAGATAGATGAGGAAGATGGCACTGGTTTTATGCAGAGAGATGGAGAGGACGGCACTGGTATTATGTAGTTAGATGGCAAGGATGGCACTGGTTTTATCTAGTTTGTTGGGTACAACGGCACTGGTTTTATCTAGATTGATGGGGAGAACGACACTGGTTTTATGCAGACAGATGGGGAGGACGGCACAGGTTTTATGCAGTTAGATGGGTAGGATGGCACTGGTTTTATGTAGACGGGTGGGTAGGACGGCACTGGTTTTATTTAGAGAGATGGGGTGGATGGCACTGGTTTTATGTTGATGGATCAGTAGCACGGCACTGGTTTTATGTAGATAGATAGGTAGGACGGCAATGGTCTTATGTAGATAGATGAGAAAGATGGCACTGGTTTTATGTAGAGAGATGGAGAGGACGGCACTGGTATTATGTAGTTAGATGTGGAGGACGGCACTGGTTTTACGTAGATAGATGGGTAGGACGGCACTGGTTTTATGTAGATAGATGGGGAGGACAAAAGTTGTTTTATGTAGAGAGATCGAGAGGACGGCACTGGTTTTATGTATATAGATGGGTAGGACGGCAATGGTATTATGTATATAGATGGGTAGGACGGCACTGGTTTTATGTAGATAGATGGGTAGGATGGCACTGGTTTTATGTAGATAAATGGGGAGGACGGCACTGGTTTTATGTAGATAGATGGGGAGGATGGCACTGGTTTTATGTAGATAGATGAGTAGGATGGCACTGATTTTATGTAGATAGATGGGGAGGACGGCACCTGTTTTATGTAGTCAGATGGGGAGGACGGCACTGGTATTATGTAGAGAGATGGAAAGTATGGCACTAGTTTTATATAGATAGATGGGGAGGACGGCACTGTTTTTCTGTAGATAGATGGGGAGGACGACACTGGTTTTATGTTGATGGATCATTAGCACGGCACTGGTTTTATGTAGATAGATGGGTAGGACGGCAATGGTCTTAAGCAGATAGATGAGTAGGATGGCACTGATTTTATGTAGATAGAAGGGGTGGACGACACTGGTTTTATGTTGATAGATGGGTAGGACGGCACTGGTTTTATGTAGAGAGATAGAGAGGACGGCACTGGTTTTATCTAGATTGATGTGGAGGACGACACTGGTTTTATGCAGACAGATGGGGAGGACGGTACTGGTTTCATGAGAGAGATGGAGAGTACGGTACTGGTATTATGTATATAGATGGGTAGGGTGGCACTGGTTTTATGTAGAGAGATGCAGAGGACAGGACTGGTTTTATGTAGATAGATGGGGAGGACGGCACTGGTTTTATGTAGAGAGATGCAGAGGACAGGACTGGTTTTATGTAGATAGATGGGGAGGACGGCACTGGTTTTATGTAGATAGATGGGTAGGATGGCACTGGTTTTATGTAGATAGATGGGGAGGATGACACTGGATTTTTGTACTTAGTTGGGGAGTGCGGCACTGGTTTTATGTAGTTAGATGGGTAAGATGGCACTGGTTTTATGTAGAGAGATGTGGAGGACGGCACTGGATTCATGTAGAGAGATGGAGAGTACGGCACTGGTATTATGTATATAGATGGGTAGGATGGCAAGGGTCTTATGTAGATAGATGAGGAAGATGGCACTGGTTTTATGTACTTAGATGGGGAGGAAGGCGCTGGTTTTATCTAGTTCATTGGGTACGACGGCACTGGTTTTATCTAGATAGATGGGGAGTACGGCACTGGTTTTATGTACATAGATGGGTAGGACGGCAATAGCCTTATGCAGATAGATGAGGAAGATGGCACTGGTTTTATGTAGAGAGATGGAGAGGACAGCACTGGTATTATGTATATAGATGTGTAGTGTGGCACTTGTTTTATGTAGAGAGATGCAGAGGGCAGGACTGGTTTTATGTAGATAAATGGGGAGGACGGCACTGGTTTTATGTAGATAGATGGGGAGGATGGCACTGGTTTTATGTAGATAGATGAGTAGGATGGCACTGATTTTATGTAGATAGATGGGGAGGACGGCACTTGTTTTATGTAGTCAGATGGGGAGGACGGCACTGGTATTATATAGAGAGATGGAAAGGATGGCACTAGTTTTATATAGATAGATGGGGAGGACGGCACTGTTTTTCTGTAGATAGATGGGGAGGGCGACACTGGTTTTATGTTGATGGATCATTAGCACGGCACTGGTTTTATGTAGATAGATGGGTAGGACGGCAATGGTCTTAAGCAGATAGATGAGTAGGATGGCACTGATTTTATGTAGATAGAAGGGGTGGACGACAGTGGTTTTATGTAGATAGATGGGTAGGACGTCACTGGTTTTATGTAGAGAGATAGAGAGGACGGCACTGGTTTTATATAGATGGATGGCGAGGACTGCACTGGTTTTATGTACATAGATGGGTAGGACGGCAATAGCCTTATGCAGATAGATGAGGAAGATGGCACTGGTTTTATGTAGAGAGATGGAGAGGACGGCACTGGTATTTTGTGGTTAGATGGGGAGGATGGCACTGGTTTTATCTAGTTCGTAAGGTACGACGGCACTGGTTTTATCTAGATTGATGGGGAGAACGACACTGGGTTTATGCAGACAGATGGGTAGGGTGGCACTGGTTTTATGTAGAGAGATGCAGAGGACAGGACTGGTTTTATGTAGATAGATGGGGAGGACGGCACTGGTATTATGTAGAGAGATGGAAAGGATGGCACTGGTTTTATGTAGAGAGATGGGGAGGATGATACTGGGTTTTTGTACTTAGTTGGGGAGGACGGCACTGGTTTTATGTAGTTAGAAAGGTAAGATGGCACTGGTTTTATGTAGAGAGATGGAGAGGACGGCACTGGTATTATGTAGTTAGATGGGAAGGAAGGCGCTGGTTTTAACTAGTTCGTTGGGTACGACGGCACTGGTTTTATCTAGATAGATGGGGAGGACGACCCTGCGTTTATGCAGACAGATGGGGAGGACTTTACTGGTTTTATGAGAGAGATGGAGGGTACGGCACAGGTATTATGTATATAGATGTGTAGGGTGGCACTGGTTTTATGTAGATAGCTGGGTGGGACGGCACTGGTTTTATGTTGATGGATCAGTAGCACGGCACTGGTTTTATGTAGATAGATGGGTAGGACGGCAATAGTCTTATGCAGATAGATGAGGAAGATGGCACTGGTTTTATGCAGAGAGATGGAGAGGACAGCACTGGTATTATGTAGTTAGATGGCAAGGATGGCACTGGTTTTATCTAGTTTGTTGGGTACAACGGCACTGGTTTTATCTAGATTGATGGGGAGAACGACACTGGTTTTATGCAGACAGATGGGGAGGACGGTACTGGTTTTCTGAGAGAGATGGAGCATACGGCACTGGTATTATGTATATAGATGGGTAGGGTGGCACTGGTTTTATATAGAGAGATGGAATGGATGGCACTGGTTTTATGTAGATAGATGGGGAGGACGGCACTGGTTTTATGTAGATAGATGGGGAGGACGGCACTGGTTTTACGTAGATAGATAGGGAGGATGGCACTGGTTTTATGTAGATAGATGAGTAGGATGGCACTGATTTTATGTAGATAGATGGGGAGGACGGCACTTGTTTTATGTAGTTAGATGGGGAGGACGGCACTGGTATTATGTAGAGAGATGGAAAGGATGGCACTAGTTTTATATAGATGGATGGCGAGGACTGCACTGGTTTTATGTACATAGATGGGTAGGACGGCAATAGCCTTATGCAGATAGATGAGGAAGATGGCACTGGTTTTATGTAGAGAGATGGAGAGGACGGCACTGGTATTATGTATATAGATGTGTAGTGTGGCACTTGTTTTATGTAGAGAGATGCAGAGGGCAGGACTGGTTTTATGTAGATAAATGGGGAGGACGGCACTGGTTTTATGTAGATAGATGGGGAGGATGGCACTGGTTTTATGTAGATAGATGAGTAGGATGGCACTGATTTTATGTAGATAGATGGGGAGGACGGCACTTGTTTTATGTAGTCAGATGGGGAGGACGGCACTGGTATTATGTAGAGAGATGGAAAGGATGGCACTAGTTTTATATAGATAGATGGGGAGGACGGCACTGTTTTTCTGTAGATAGATGGGGAGGGCGACACTGGTTTTATGTTGATGGATCATTAGCACGGCACTGGTTTTATGTAGATAGATGGGTAGGACGGCAATGGTCTTAAGCAGATAGATGAGTAGGATGGCACTGATTTTATGTAGATAGAAGGGGTGGACGACAGTGGTTTTATGTAGATAGATGGGTAGGACGTCACTGGTTTTATGTAGAGAGATAGAGAGGACGGCACTGGTTTTATATAGATGGATGGCGAGGACTGCACTGGTTTTATGTACATAGATGGGTAGGACGGCAATAGCCTTATGCAGATAGATGAGGAAGATGGCACTGGTTTTATGTAGAGAGATGGAGAGGACGGCACTGGTATTATGTGGTTAGATGGGGAGGATGGCACTGGTTTTATCTAGTTCGTAAGGTACGACGGCACTGGTTTTATCTAGATTGATGGGGAGAACGACACTGGGTTTATGCAGACAGATGGGTAGGGTGGCACTGGTTTTATGTAGAGAGATGCAGAGGACAGGACTGGTTTTATGTAGATAGATGGGGAGGACGGCACTGGTATTATGTAGAGAGATGGAAAGGATGGCACTGGTTTTATGTAGAGAGATGGGGAGGATGATACTGGGTTTTTGTACTTAGTTGGGGAGGACGGCACTGGTTTTATGTAGTTAGAAAGGTAAGATGGCACTGGTTTTATGTAGAGAGATGGAGAGGACGGCACTGGTATTATGTAGTTAGATGGGAAGGAAGGCGCTGGTTTTAACTAGTTCGTTGGGTACGACGGCACTGGTTTTATCTAGATAGATGGGGAGGACGACCCTGCGTTTATGCAGACAGATGGGGAGGACTTTACTGGTTTTATGAGAGAGATGGAGGGTACGGCACAGGTATTATGTATATAGATGTGTAGGGTGGCACTGGTTTTATGTAGATAGCTGGGTGGGACGGCACTGGTTTTATGTTGATGGATCAGTAGCACGGCACTGGTTTTATGTAGATAGATGGGTAGGACGGCAATAGTCTTATGCAGATAGATGAGGAAGATGGCACTGGTTTTATGCAGAGAGATGGAGAGGACGGCACTGGTATTATGTAGTTAGATGGCAAGGATGGCACTGGTTTTATCTAGTTTGTTGGGTACAACGGCACTGGTTTTATCTAGATTGATGGGGAGAACGACACTGGTTTTATGCAGACAGATGGGGAGGACGGCACAGGTTTTATGCAGTTAGATGGGTAGGATGGCACTGGTTTTATGTAGACGGGTGGGTAGGACGGCACTGGTTTTATTTAGAGAGATGGGGTGGATGGCACTGGTTTTATGTTGATGGATCAGTAGCACGGCACTGGTTTTATGTAGATAGATAGGTAGGACGGCAATGGTCTTATGTAGATAGATGAGGAAGATGGCACTGGTTTTATGTAGAGAGATGGAGAGGACGGCACTGGTATTATGTAGTTAGATGTGGAGGACGGCACTGGTTTTACGTAGATAGATGGGTAGGACGGCACTGGTTTTATGTAGATAGATGGGGAGGACAAAAGTTGTTTTATGTAGAGAGATCGAGAGGACGGCACTGGTTTTATGTATATAGATGGGTAGGACGGCAATGGTATTATGTATATAGATGGGTAGGACGGCACTGGTTTTATGTAGATAGATGGGTAGGATGGCACTGGTTTTATGTAGATAAATGGGGAGGACGGCACTGGTTTTATGTAGATAGATGGGGAGGATGGCACTGGTTTTATGTAGATAGATGAGTAGGATGGCACTGATTTTATGTAGATAGATGGGGAGGACGGCACTTGTTTTATGTAGTCAGATGGGGAGGACGGCACTGGTATTATGTAGAGAGATGGAAAGTATGGCACTAGTTTTATATAGATAGATGGGGAGGACGGCACTGTTTTTCTGTAGATAGATGGGGAGGACGACACTGGTTTTATGTTGATGGATCATTAGCACGGCACTGGTTTTATGTAGATAGATGGGTAGGACGGCAATGGTCTTAAGCAGATAGATGAGTAGGATGACACTGATTTTATGTAGATAGAAGGGGTGGACGACACTGGTTTTATGTTGATAGATGGGTAGGACGGCACTGGTTTTATGTAGAGAGATAGGGAGGACGGCACTGGTTTTATCTAGATTGATGTGGAGGACGACACTGGTTTTATGCAGACAGATGGGGAGGACGGTACTGGTTTTATGAGAGAGATGGAGAGTACGGTACTGGTATTATGTATATAGATGGGTAGGGTGGCACTGGTTTTATGTAGAGAGATGCAGAGGACAGGACTGGTTTTATGTAGATAGATGGGGAGGACGGCACTGGTTTTATGTAGAGAGATGCAGAGGACAGGACTGGTTTTATGTAGATAGATGGGGAGGACGGCACTGGTTTTATGTAGATAGATGGGTAGGATGGCACTGGTTTTATGTAGATAGATGGGGAGGATGACACTGGATTTTTGTACTTAGTTGGGGAGTGCGGCACTGGTTTTATGTAGTTAGATGGGTAAGATGGCACTGGTTTTATGTAGAGAGATGTGGACGACGGCACTGGATTCATGTAGAGAGATGGAGAGTACGGCACTGGTATTATGTATATAGATGGGTAAGATTGCACTGGTTTTATGTAGAGAGATGTGGAGGACGGCACTGGATTCATGTAGAGAGATGGAGAGTACGGCACTGGTATTATGTATATAGATGGGTAGGATGGCAAGGGTCTTATGTAGATAGATGAGGAAGATGGCACTGGTTTTATGTACTTAGATGGGGAGGAAGGCGCTGGTTTTATCTAGTTCATTGGGTACGACGGCACTGGTTTTATCTAGATAGATGGGGAGGACGACACTGGTTTTATGCAGACAGATGGGGAGGACGGTACTGGTTTTATGAGAGAGATGGAGAGTACGGCACTGATATTATGTATATAGATGGGTAGGGTGGCACTGGTTTTATGTAGATAGATGGGTGGGACGGCACTGGTTTTATGTTGATGGATCAGTAGGACGGCACTGGTTTTATGTAGATAGATGAGTTGGATGGCACTGGTTTGATGTAGAGAGATGTGGAGGACGGGACTGGATTCATGTAGAGAGATGGAGAGAACGGGCACTGGTTTTATGTAGATAGATGGGGAGGACGGCACTTGTTTTATGTAGTTAGATGGGGAGGACGGCACTGGTATTATGTAGAGAGATGAAAAGGATGGCACTGGTTTTATGTAGATAGATGAGGAAGATGGCACTGGTTTTATGTACTTAGATGGGGAGGAAGGCGCTGGTTTTATCTAGTTCGTTGGGCACGACGGCACTGGTTTTATCTAGATAGATGGGGAGGACGACACTGGTTTTATGCAGACAGATGGGGAGGACGGTACTGGTTTTATGAGAGAGATGGAGGGTACGGCACTGGTATTATGTATATAGATGTGTAGGGTGGCACTGGTTTTATGTAGATAGATGGGTGGGACGGCACTGGTTTTATGTTGATGGATCAGTAGGACGGCACTGGTTTTATGTAGATAGATGGGGAGGACGACACTGGTTTTATGTTGATGCATCAGTAGCACGGCACTGCATTTATGTAGATAGATGGGGAGGACGGCACTGGTTTTATGTAGATAGATGGCTAGGATGGCACTGGTTTTATGTAGATAAATGGGGAGGACGGCACTGGTTTTATGTAGATAGATGGGTAGGATGGCACTGGTTTTATGTAGATAGATGGGGAGGATGACACTGGATTTTTGTACTTAGTTGGGGAGTGCGGCACTGGTTTTATGTAGTTAGATGGGTAAGATGGCACTGGTTTTATGTAGAGAGATGTGGACGACGGCACTGGATTCATGTAGAGAGATGGAGAGTACGGCACTGGTATTATGTATATAGATGGGTAAGATTGCACTGGTTTTATGTAGAGAGATGTGGAGGACGGCACTGGATTCATGTAGAGAGATGGAGAGTACGGCACTGGTATTATGTATATAGATGGGTAGGATGGCAAGGGTCTTATGTAGATAGATGAGGAAGATGGCACTGGTTTTATGTACTTAGATGGGGAGGAAGGCGCTGGTTTTATCTAGTTCATTGGGTACGACGGCACTGGTTTTATCTAGATAGATGGGGAGGACGACACTGGTTTTATGCAGACAGATGGGGAGGACGGTACTGGTTTTATGAGAGAGATGGAGAGTACGGCACTGATATTATGTATATAGATGGGTAGGGTGGCACTGGTTTTATGTAGATAGATGGGTGGGACGGCACTGGTTTTATGTTGATGGATCAGTAGGACGGCACTGGTTTTATGTAGATAGATGAGTAGGATGGCACTGGTTTGATGTAGAGAGATGTGGAGGACGGGACTGGATTCATGTAGAGAGATGGAGAGAACGGGCACTGGTTTTATGTAGATAGATGGGGAGGACGGCACTTGTTTTATGTAGTTAGATGGGGAGGACGGCACTGGTATTATGTAGAGAGATGAAAAGGATGGCACTGGTTTTATGTAGATAGATGAGGAAGATGGCACTGGTTTTATGTACTTAGATGGGGAGGAAGGCGCTGGTTTTATCTAGTTCGTTGGGCACGACGGCACTGGTTTTATCTAGATAGATGGGGAGGACGACACTGGTTTTATGCAGACAGATGGGGAGGACGGTACTGGTTTTATGAGAGAGATGGAGGGTACGGCACTGGTATTATGTATATAGATGTGTAGGGTGGCACTGGTTTATGTAGATAGATGGGTGGGACGGCACTGGTTTTATGTTGATGGATCAGTAGGACGGCACTGGTTTTATGTAGATAGATGGGGAGGACGACACTGGTTTTATGTTGATGCATCAGTAGCACGGCACTGCATTTATGTAGATAGATGGGTAGGACGGTAATGGTCTTATGCAGATAGATGAGGAAGATGGCACTGGTTTTATGTAGAGAGATGGAGAGGACAGCACTGGTATTATGTAGTTAGATGGGGAGGATGGCACTGGTTTTATCTAGTTCGTTGGGTACGACGGCACTGGTTTTATCTAGATTGATGGGGAGAACGACACTGGTTTTATGCAGACAGATGGGGAGGACGGTACTGGTTTTATGAGAGAGATGGAGAGTACGGCACTGGTATTATGTATATAGATGGGTAGGGTGGCACTGGTTTTATGTAGAGAGATGCAGAGGACAGGACTGGTTTTATGTAGATAGATGGGGAGGACGGCACTGGTTTTATGTAGATAGATGGCTAGGATGGCACTGGTTTTATGTAGATAAATGGGGAGGACGGCACTGGTTTTATGTAGATAGATGGGGAGGATGGCACTGGTTTTATGTAGATACGTGAGTAGGATGGCACTGATTTTATGTAGATAGATGGGGAGGACGGCACTTGTTTTATGTAGTTAGATGGGGAGGACGGCACTGGTATTATTGAGAGAGATGGAAAGGATGGCACTAGTTTTATATAGATAGATGGGGAGGACGGCACTGTTTTTCTGTAGATAGATGGGGAGGACGACACTGGTTTTATGTTGATGGAACAGTAGCACAGCACTGGTTTTATGTAGATAGATGGGTGGGACAGCAATGGTCTTAAGCAGATAGATGAGGAAGATGGCACTGGTTTTATGTAGAGAGATGGAGAGGACGGCACTGGTATTATGTAGTTAGATGGGGAGGTTGGCACTGGTTTTATCCAGTTCGTTGGGTACGACGGCACTGGTTTTATCTAGATTGATTGGGAGGACGACACTGGTTTTATGCAGACAGATGGGGAGGACGGTACTGGTTTTTTGAGAGAGATGGAGAGTACGGCACTGGTATTATGTATATAGATGGGTAGGGTGGCACTGGTTTTATGTAGAGAGATGCAGAGGACAGGACTGGTTTTATGTAGATAGATGGGGAGGACGGCACTGGTTTTATGTAGATAGATGGGTAGGATGGCACTGGTTTTATGTAGATAGATGGGGAGGACGGCACTGGTTTTATGTAGATAGATATGAGGATGGCACTGGTTTTATGTTGATGGATCAGTAGCACGGCACTGGTTTTATGTAGATAGATGGGTAGGACGTCAATAGTCTGATGCAGATAGATGAGGAAGATGGCACTGGTTTTATGTAGAGATATGGAGAGAACGGCACTGGTATTATGTAGTTAGATGGCGAGGATGGCACTGGTTTTATCCAGTTCGTTGGGTACGACGGCACTGGTTTTATCTAGATTGATGGGAGAACGACACTGGTTTTATGCAGACAGATTGGGAGGACGGCACAGGTTTTATGTAGTTAGATGGGTAGGATGGCACTGGTTTTATGTAGATAAATGGGGAGGACGGCACTGGTTTTATGTAGATAGATGGGGAGGATGGCACTGGTTTTATGTAGATAGGTGAGTAGGATGGCACTGATTTTATGTAAATAGATGGGGAGGACGGCACTTGTTTTATGTAGTTAGATGGGGAGGACGGCACTGGTATTATTGAGAGAGATGGAAAGGATGGCACTAGTTTTATATAGATAGATGGGGAGGACGGCACTGTTTTTCTGTAGATAGATGGGGAGGATGACACTGGTTTTATGTTGATGGATCAGTAGCACGGCACTGGTTTTATGTAGATAGATGGGTGGGACAGCAATGGTCTTAAGCAGATAGATGAGGAAGATGGCACTGGTTTTATGTAGATAGATGGGTGGGACAGCAATGGTCTTAAGCAGATAGATGAGGAAGATGGCACTGGTTTTATGTAGAGAGATGGAGAGGACGGCACTGGTATTATGTAGTTAGATGGGGAGGTTGGCACTGGTTTTATCTAGTTCGTTGGGTACGACGGCACGGGTTTTATCTAGATTGATGGGGAGGACGACACTGGTTTATGCAGACAGATGGGGAGGACGGTACTGGTTTTATGAGAGAGATGGAGAGTACGGCACTGGTATTATGTATATAGATGTGTAGTGTGGCACTGGTTTTATGTAGAGAGATGCAGAGGACAGGACTGGTTTTATGTAGATAGATGGGGAGGACGGCACTGGTTTTATGTAGATAGATGGGTAGGATGGCACTGGTTTTATGTAGATAGATGGGGAGGATGACACTGGATTTTTGTACTTAGTTGGGGAGTGCGGCACTGGTTTTTGTAGTTAGATGGGTAAGATGGCACTGGTTTTATGTAGAGAGATGTGGAGGACGGCACTGGATTCATGTAGAGAGATGGAGAGTACGGCACTGGTATTATGTATATAGATGGGTAAGATTGCAGAGGTTTTATGTAGAGAGATGTGGAGGACGGCACTGGATTCATGTAGAGAGATGGAGAATACGGCACTAGTATTATGTATATAGATGTGTAGGATGGCAAGGGTCTTATGTAGATAGATGAGGAAGATGGCACTGGTTTTATGTACTTAGATGGGGAGGAAGGCGCTGGTTTTATCTAGTTCGTTGGGTACGACGGCACTGGTTTTATCTAGCTAGATGGGGAGGACGACACTGGTTTTATGCAGACAGATGGGGAGGACGGTACTGGTTTTATGAGAGAGATGGAGGGTACGGCACTGGTATTATGTATATAGATGTGTAGGGTGGCACTGGTTTTATGTAGATAGATGGGTGGGACGGCACTGGTTTTATGTTGATGGATCAGTAGCACGGCACTGGTTTTATGTAGATAGATGGGTAGGACGGCAATGGTCTTAAGCAGATAGATGAGTAGGATGGCACTGATTTTATGCAGATAGAAGGGGTGGACGACAGTGGTTTTATGTAGATAGATGGGTAGGACGTCACTGGTTTTATGTAGAGAGATAGAGAGGACGGCACTGGTTTTATATAGATGGATGGCGAGGACTGCACTGGTTTTATGTACATAGATGGGTAGGACGGCAATAGCCTTATGCAGATAGATGAGGAAGATGGCACTGGTTTTATGTAGAGAGATGGAGAGGACGGCACTGGTATTATGTGGTTAGATGGGGAGGATGGCACTGGTTTTATCTAGTTCGTAAGGTACGACGGCACTGGTTTTATCTAGATTGATGGGGAGAACGACACTGGGTTTATGCAGACAGATGGGTAGGGTGGCACTGGTTTTATGTAGAGAGATGCAGAGGACAGGACTGGTTTTATGTAGATAGATGGGGAGGACGGCACTGGTATTATGTAGAGAGATGGAAAGGATGGCACTGGTTTTATGTAGATAGATGGGGAGGATGATACTGGGTTTTTGTACTTAGTTGGGGAGGACGGCACTGGTTTTATGTAGTTAGAAAGGTAAGATGGCACTGGTTTTATGTAGAGAGATGGAGAGGACGGCACTGGTATTATGTAGTTAGATGGGAAGGAAGGCGCTGGTTTTATCTAGTTCGTTGGGTACTACGGCACTGGTTTTATCTAGATAGATGGGGAGGACGACCCTGGGTTTATGCAGACAGATGGGGAGGACTTTACTGGTTTTATGAGAGAGATGGAGGGTACGGCACAGGTATTATGTATATAGATGTGTAGGGTGGCACTGGTTTTATGTAGATAGATGGGTGGGACGGCACTGGTTTTATGTTGATGGATCAGTAGCACGGCACTGCTTTTATGTAGATAGATGGGTAGGACGGCAATGGTCTTATGCAGATAGATGAGGAAGATGGCACTGGTTTTATGTACTTAGATGGGGAGGAAGGCGCTGGTTTTATCTAGTTCGTTGGGTACGACGGCACTGGTTTTATCTAGATAGATGGGGAGGACGACACTGGTTTTATGCAGACAGATGGGGAGGACGGTACTGGTTTTATGAGAGAGATGGAGGGTACGGCACTGGTATTATGTATATAGATGTGTAGGGTGGCACTGGTTTTATGTAGATAGATGGGTGGGACGGCACTGGTTTTATGTAGATAGATGGGTAGGACGGCAATGGTCTTATGCAGATAGATGAGGAAGATGGCACTGGGTTTATGTAGAGAGATGGAGAGGACAGCACTGGTATTACGTAGTTAGATGGGGAGGATGGCACTGGTTTTATCTAGTTCGTTGGGTACGACGGCACTGGTTTTATCTAGATTGATGGGGAGAACGACACTGGTTTTATGCAGACAGATGGGGAGGACGGTACTGGTTTTCTGAGAGAGATGGAGCGTACGGCACTGGTATTATGTATATAGATGGGTAGGGTGGCACTGGTTTTATATAGAGAGATGGAATGGATGGCACTGGTTTTATGTAGATAGATGGGGAGGACGGCACTGGTTTTATGTAGATAGATGGGGAGGACGGCACTGGTTTTATGTAGATAGATGGGTAGGACGGCACTGGTTTTATGTAGAGAGATAGAGAGGACGGCACTGGTTTTATCTAGATTGATCGAGAGGACGACACTGGTTCTATGCAGACAGATGGGGAGGACGGTACTGGTTTTATGAGAGAGATGGAGAGTACGGTACTGGTATTATGTATATAGATGGGTAGGGTGGCACCGGTTTTATGTAGAGAGATGCAGAGGACAGGACTGGTTTTATGTAGATAGATGGGGTGGACGGCACTGGTTTTATGTAGATAGATGGGGAGGATGAAACTGGATTTTTGTACTTAGTTGGGGAGTGCGGCACTGGTTTTATGTAGTTAGATGGGTTAGATGGCACTGGTTTTATGTAGAGAGATGTGGAGGACGGCACTGGATTCATGTAGAGAGATGGAGAGTACGTCACTGGTATTATGTATATAGATGGGTAAGATTGCATTGGTTTTATGTAGAGAGATGTGGAGGGCGGCACTGGATTCATGTAGAGAGATGGAGAGTACGGCACTGGTATTATGTATATAGATGGGTAGGATGGCAAGGGTGTTATTTAGATAGATGAGGAAGATGGCACTGGTTTTATGTACTTAGATGGGGAGGAAGGCGCTGGTTTTATGTAGTTCGTTGGGTACGACGGCACTGGTTTTATCTAGATAGATGGGGAGGACGACACTGGTTTTATGCAGACAGATGGGGAGGACGGTACTGGTTTTATGAGAGAGATGGAGGGTACGGCACTGGTATTATGTATATAGATGTGTAGGGTGGCACTGGTTTTATGTAGATAGATGGGGAGGACGACACTGGTTTTATGTTGATGCATCAGTAGCACGGCACTGCATTTATGTAGATAGATGGGTAGGACGGTAATGGTCTTATGCAGATAGATGAGGAAGATGGCACTGGTTTTATGTAGAGAGATGCAGAGGACAGGACTGGTTTTATGTAGATAGATGGGGAGGACGGCACTGGTTTTATGTAGATAGATATGAGGATGGCACTGGTTTTATGTTGATGGATCAGTAGCACGGCACCGGTTTTATGTAGATAGATGGGTAGGACGTCAATAGTCTGATGCAGATAGATGAGGAAGATGGCACTGGTTTTATGTAGAGAGATGGAGAGAACGGCACTGGTATTATGTAGTTAGATGGCGAGGATGGCACTGGTTTTATCCAGTTCGTTGGGTACGACGGCACTGGTTTTATCTAGATTGATGGGGAGAACGACACTGGTTTTATGCAGACAGATTGGGAGGACGGCACAGGTTTTATGTAGTTAGATGGGTAGGATGGCACTGGTTTTATGTAGATAAATGGGGAGGACGGCACTGGTTTTATGTAGATAGATGGGGAGGATGGCACTGGTTTTATGTAGATAGGTGAGTAGGATGGCACTGATTCTATGTAGATAGATGGGGAGGACGGCACTTGTTTTATGTAGTTAGATGGGGAGGACGGCACTGGTATTATTGAGAGAGATGGAAAGGATGGCA
>NW_027275560.1:842455-878526 GCF_030028105.1 Mobula birostris | reverse complement strand
GAGGACAGGACTGGTTTTATGTAGATAGATGGGGAGGACGGCACTGGTTTTATGTAGATAGATGGGTAGGATGGCACTGGTTTTATGTAGATAGATGGGAGAGGATGACACTGGATTTTTGTACTTAGTTGGGGAGTGCGGCACTGGTTTTATGTAGTTAGATGGGTTAGATGGCACTGGTTTTATGTAGAGAGATGTGGAGGACGGCACTGGATTCATGTAGAGAGATGGAGAGTACGTCATTGGTATTATGTATATAGATGGGTAAGATTGCACTGGTTTTTATGTAGAGAGATGTGGAGGGCGGCACTGGATTCATGTAGAGAGATGGAGAGTACGGCACTGGTATTACGTATATAGATGGGTAGGATGGCAAGGGTGTTATTTAGATAGATGAGGAAGATGGCACTGGTTTTATGTAGATAGATGAGTAGGATGGCACTGATTTTATGTAGATAGATGGGGAGGACGGCACTTGTTTTATGTAGTTAGATGGGGAGGACGGCACTGGTATTATTTAGAGAGATGGAAAGGATGGCACTAGTTTTATATAGATAGATGGGGAGGACGGCACTGTTTTTCTGTAGATAGATGGGGAGGACGGACACTGGTTTTATGTTGATGGATCAGTAGCACGGCACTGGTTTTATGTAGATAGATGGGTGGGACGGCAATGGTCTTAAGCAGATAGATGAGGAAGATGGCACTGGTTTTATGTAGAGAGATGGAGAGGACGGCACTGGTATTATGTAGTTAGATGGGGAGGTTGGCACTGGTTTTATCTAGTTCGTTGGGTACGACGGCACTGGTTTTATCTACATTGATTGGGAGGACGACACTGGTTTTATGCAGACAGATGGGGCGAGGACGGTACTGGTTTTATGAGAGAGATGGAGAGTACGGCACTGGTATTATGTATATAGATGGGTAGGGTGGCACTGGTTTTATGTAGAGAGTTGCAGAGGACAGGACTGGTTTTACGTAGATAGATGGGGAGGACGGCACTGGTTTTATGTAGATAGATGGGTAGGATGGCACTGGTTTTTTGTAGTTAGATGGGTAAGATGGCACTGGTTTTATGTAGAGAGATGTGGAGGACGGCACTGGATTCATGTAGAGAGATGGAGAGTACGGCACAGGTATTATGTATATAGATGGGTAAGATTGCACTCGTTTTATGTAGAGAGATGTGGAGGACGGCACTGGATTCATGTAGAGAGATGGAGAATACGGCACTGGTATTATGTATATAGATGTGTAGGATGGCAAGGGTCTTATGTAGATTAATGAGGAAGATGGCACTGGTTTTATGTATTTAGATGGGGAGGAAGGCGCTGGTTTTATCTAGTTCGTTGGGTACGACGGCACTGGTTTTATCTAGATAGATGGGGAGGACGACACTGGTTTTATGCAGACAGATGGGGAGGACGGTACTGGTTTTATGAGAGAGATGGAGGGTACGGCACTGGTATTATGTTATATAGATGTGTAGGGTGGCACTGGTTTTATGTAGATAGATGGGTGGGACGGGCACTGGTTTTATGTTGATGGATCAGTAGCACGGCACTGGTTTTATGTAGATAGATGGGTAGGACGGCAATGGTCTTATGCAGATAGATGAGGAAGATGGCACTGGTTTTATGTAGAGAGATGGAGAGGACAGCACTGGTATTACGTAGTTAGATGGGGAGGATGGCACTGGTTTTATCTAGTTCGTTGGGTACGACGGCACTGGTTTTATCTAGATTGATGGGTGAGAACGACACTGGTTTTATGCAGACAGATGGGGAGGACGGTACTGGTTTTCTGAGAGAGATGGAGCGTACGGCACTGGTATAATGTATATAGATGGGTAGGGTGGCACTGGTTTATATAGAGAGATGGAATGGATGGTACTGGTTTTATGTAGATAGATGGGGAGGACGGCACTGGTTTTATGTAGATAGATGGGTAGGATGGCACTGGTTTTATGTAGATAGATGGGGAGGACGGCACTGGTTTTACGTAGATAGATAGGGAGGATGGCACTGGTTTTATGTAGATAGATGAGTAGGATGGCACTGATTTTATGTAGATAGATGGGGAGGACGGCACTTGTTTTATGTAGTTAGATGGGGGAGGACGGCACTGGTATTATGTAGAGAGATGGAAAGGATGGCACTAGTTTTGTATAGATGGATGGCGAGGACTGCACTGGTTTTATGTACATAGATGGGTTAGGACGGCAATAGCCTTATGCAGATAGATGAGGAAGATGGCACTGGTTTAATGTAGAGAGATGGAGAGGACGGCACTGGTATTATGTGGTTAGATGGGGAGGATGGCACTGGTTTTATCTAGTTCGTAAGGTACGACGGCACTGGTTTTATCTAGATTGATGGGGAGAACGACAGTGGGTTTATGCAGACAGATGGGTAGGGTGGCACTGGTTTTATGTAGAGAGATGGGTAGGATGGCACTGGTTTTATGTAGATAGATGGGGAGGATGGCACTGGTTTTATGTAGATAGATGAGTAGGATGGCACTGATTTTATGTAGATAGATGGGGGAGGACGGCACTTGTTTTATGTAGTTAGATGGGGAGGACGGCACTGGTATTATTTAGAGAGATGGAAAGGATGGCACTAGTTTTATATAGATAGATGGGGAGGACGGCACTGTTTTTCTGTAGATAGATGCGGAGGACGACACTGGTTTTATGTTGATGGATCAGTAGCACGGCACTGGTTTTATGTAGAT
Source organism: Mobula birostris (assembly GCF_030028105.1). Taxonomy (NCBI): domain Eukaryota; kingdom Metazoa; phylum Chordata; class Chondrichthyes; order Myliobatiformes; family Myliobatidae; genus Mobula; species Mobula birostris. The sequence goes on along the minus strand of NW_027275560.1, from coordinate 875,787 downwards.
AGATGGGTGGGACGGCAATGGTCTTAAGCAGATAGATGAGGAAGATGGCACTGGTTTTATGTAGAGAGATGGAGAGGACGGCACTGGTATTATGTAGTTAGATGGGGAGGTTGGCACTGGTTTTATCTAGTTCGTTGGGTACGACGGCACTGGTTTTATCTACATTGATTGGGGAGGACGACACTGGTTTTATGCAGACAGATGGGGAGGACGGTACAGGTTTTATGAGAGAGATGGAGAGTACGGCACTGGTAGTATGTATAGTAGATGGGTAGGGTGGCACTGGTTTTATGTAGAGAGATGCAGAGGACAGGACTGGTTTTATGTAGATAGATGGGGAGGACGGCACTGGTTTTATGTAGATAGATGGGTAGGATGGCACTGGTTTTTATGTAGATAGATGGGGAGGATGACACTGGATTTTTTGTACTTAGTTGGGGAGTGCGGCACTGGTTTTTTGTAGTTAGATGGGTAAGATGGCACTGGTTTTATGTAGAGAGATGTGGAGGACGTGCACTGGATTCATGTAGAGAGATGGAGAGTACGGCACTGGTATTATGTATATAGATGTGTAGGATGGCAAGGGTCTTATGTAGATTAATGAGGAAGATGGCACTGGTTTTTATGTACTTAGATGGGGAGGAAGGCGCTGGTTTTATCTAGTTCGTTGGGTACGACGGCACTGGTTTTATCTAGATAGATGGGGAGGACGACACTGGTTTTATGCAGACAGATGGGGGAGGACGGTACTGGTTTTATGAGAGAGATGTGAGGGTACGGCACTGGTATTATGTATATAGATGTGTAGGGTGGCACTGGTTTTATGTAGATAGATGGGTGGGACGGCACTGGTTTTATGTTGATGGATCAGTAGCACGGCACTGGTTTTATGTAGATAGATGGGTAGGACGGCAATGGTCTTATGCAGATAGATGAGGAAGATGGCACTGGTTTTATGTAGAGAGATGGAGAGGACAGCACTGGTATTACGTAGTTAGATGGGGAGGATGGCACTGGTTTTATCTAGTTCGTTGGGTACGACGGCACTGGTTTTATCTAGATTGATGGGGAGAACGACACTGGTTTTATGCAGACAGATGGGGAGGACGGTACTGGTTTTCTGAGAGAGATGGAGCGTACGGCACTGGTATTATGTATATAGATGGGTAGGGTGGCACTGGTTTTATATAGAGAGATGGAATGGATGGCACTGGTTTTATGTAGATAGATGGGGAGGACGGCACTGGTTTTATGTAGATAGATGGGTAGGATGGCACTGGTTTTATGTAGATAGATGGGGAGGACGGCACTGGTTTTACGTAGATAGATAGGGAGGATGGCACTGGTTTTATGTAGATAGATGTGTAGGATGGCACTGATTTTATGTAGATAGATGGGGAGGACGGCACTTGTTTTATGTAGTTAGATGGGGAGGACGGCACTGGTATTATGTAGAGAGATGGAAAGGATGGCACTAGTTTTATATAGATGGATGGCAAGGACTGCACTGGTTTTATGTACATAGATGGGTAGGACGGCAATAGCCTTATGCAGATAGATGAGGAAGATGGCACTGGTTTTATGTAGAGAGATGGAGAGGACGGCACTGGTATTATGTGGTCAGATGGGGAGGATGGCACTGGTTTTATCTAGTTCGTAAGGTACGACGGCACTGGTTTTATCTAGATTGATGGGGAGAACGACAGTGGGTTTATGCAGACAGATGGGTAGGGTGGCACTGGTTTTATGTAGAGAGATGCAGAGGACAGGACTGGTTTTATGTAGATAGATGGGGAGGACGGCACTGGTATTATGTAGCGAGATGGAAAGGATGGCACTGGTTTTATGTAGATAGATGGGGAGGATGATACTGGTTTTTTGTACTTAGTTGGGGAGGACGGCACTGGTTTTATGTAGTTAGAAAGGTAAGATGGCACTGGTTTTATGTAGATAGAAGGGGTGGACTGCACTGGTTTCATGTAGATAGTTGGGGAGGACGACACTGGTTTTATGTTGATGGATCAGTGGCACGGCACTGGTTTTATGTAGATAGATGGGTAGGACATCAATAGTCTGATGCAGATAGATGAGGAAGATGGCACTGGTTTTATGTAGAGAGATGGAGAGGACGGCACTGGTATTATGTAGTTAGATGGCGAGGATGGCACTGGTTTTATCCAGTTCGTTGGGTACGACGGCACTGGTTTTATCTAGATTGATGGGGAGAACGACACTGGTTTTATGCAGACAGATTGGGAGGACGGCACAGGTTTTATGTAGTTAGATGGGTAGGATGGCACTGGTTTTATGTAGATAAATGGGGAGGACGGCACTGGTTTTATGTAGATAGATGGGGAGGATGGCACTGGTTTTATGTAGATAGATGAGTAGGATGGCAATGGTCTTAAGCAGATAGATGAGGAAGATGGCACTGGTTTTATGTAGAGAGATGGAGAGGACGGCACTGGTATTATGTAGTTAGATGGGGAGGATGGCACTGGTTTTATCTAGTTCGTTGGGTACGACGGCACTGGTTTTATCTAGATTGATGGGGAGAACGACACTGGTTTTATGCAGACAGATGGGGAGCACGGTACTGGTTTTATGAGAGAGATGGAGAGTACGGCACTGGTATTATGTATATAGATGGGTAGGGTGGCACTGGTTTTATGTAGAGAGATGCAGAGGACAGGACTGGTTTTATGTAGATAGATGGGGAGGACGGCACTGGTTTTATGTAGATAGATGGGTAGGATGGCACTGGTTTTATGTAGATAGATGGGGAGGACGACACTGGTTTTATGTAGATAGATATGAGGATGGCACTGGTTTTATGTTGATGGATCAGTAGCACGGCACTGGTTTTATGTAGATAGATGGGTAGGACGTCAATAGTCTGATGCAGATAGATGAGGAAGATGGCACTGGTTTTATGTAGAGAGATGGAGAGGACGGCACTGGTATTATGTAGTTAGATGGCGAGGATGGCACTGGTTTTATCCAGTTCGTTGGGTACGATGGCACTGGTTTTATCTAGATTGATGGGGAGAACGACACTGGTTTTATACAGACAGATTGGGAGGACGGCACAGGTTTTATGTAGTTAGATGGGTAGGATGGCACTGGTTTTATGTAGATAAATGGGGAGGACGGCACTGGTTTTATGTAGATAGATGGGGAGGATGGCACTGGTTTTATGTAGATAGATGAGTAGGATGGCACTGATTTTATGTAGATAGATGGGGAGGACGGCACTTGTTTTATGTAGTTAGATGGGGAGGACGGCACTGGTATTATTTAGAGAGATGGAAAGGATGGCACTAGTTTTATATAGATAGATGGGGAGGACGGCACTGTTTTTCTGTAGATAGATGGGGAGGACGACACTGGTTTTATGTTGATGGATCAGTAGCACGGCACTGGTTTTATGTAGATAGATGGGTGGGACGGCAATGGTCTTAAGCAGATAGATGAGGAAGATGGCACTGGATTTATGTAGAGAGATGGAGAGGACGGCACTGGTATTATGTAGTTAGATGGGGAGGTTGGCACTGGTTTTATCTAGTTCGTTGGGTACGACGGCACTGGTTTTATCTACATTGATTGGGAGGACGGTACTGGTTTTATGAGAGAGATGGAGAGTACGGCACTGGTATTATGTATATAGATGGGTAGGGTGGCACTGGTTTTATGTAGAGAGATGCAGAGGAGAGGACTGGTTTTATGTAGATAGATGGGGAGGACGGCACTGGTTTTATGTAGATAGATGGGTAGGATGGCACTGGTTTTATGTAGATAGATGGGGAGGATGACACTGGATTTTTGTACTTAGTTGGGGAGTGCGGCACTGGTTTTTTGTAGTTAGATGGGTAAGATGGCACTGGTTTTATGTAGAGAGATGTGGAGGACGGCACTGGATTCATGTAGAGAGATGGAGAGTACGGCACTGGTATTATGTATATAGATGGGTAAGATTGCACTGGTTTTATGTAGAGAGATGTGGAGGACGGCACTGGATTCATGTAGAGAGATGGAGAATACGGCACTGGTATTATGTATATAGATGTGTAGGATGGCAAGGGTCTTATGTAGATTAATGAGGAAGATGGCACTGGTTTTATGTACTTAGATGGGGAGGAAGGCGCTGGTTTTATCTAGTTCGTTGGGTACGATGGCACTGGTTTTATCTAGATAGATGGGGAGGACGACACTGGTTTTATGCAGACAGATGGGGAGGACGGTACTGGTTTTATGAGAGAGATGGAGGGTACGGCACTGGTATTATGTATATAGCTGTGTAGGGTGGCACTGGTTTTATGTAGATAGATGGGTGGGACGGCACTGGTTTTATGTTGATGGATCAGTAGCACGGCACTGGTTTTATGTAGATAGATGGGTAGGACGGCAATGGTCTTATGCAGATAGATGAGGAAGATGGCACTGGTTTTATGTAGAGAGATGGAGAGGACAGCACTGGTATTACGTAGTTAGATGGGGAGGATGGCACTGGTTTTATCTAGTTCGTTGGGTACGACGGCACTGGTTTTATCTAGATTGATGGGGAGAACGACACTGGTTTTATGCAGACAGATGGGGAGGACGGTACTGGTTTTCTGAGAGAGATGGAGCGTACGGCACTGGTATAATGTATATAGATGGGTAGGGTGGCACTGGTTTTATATATAGAGATGGAATGGATGGCACTGGTTTTATGTAGATAGATGGGGAGGACGGCACTGGTTTTATGTAGATAGATGGGTAGGATGGCACTGGTTTTATGTAGATAGATGGGGAGGACGGCACTGGTTTTACGTAGATAGATAGGGAGGATGGCACTGGTTTTATGTAGATAGATGAGTAGGATGGCACTGATTTTATGTAGATAGATGGGGAGGACGGCACTTGTTTTATGTAGTTAGATGGGGAGGACGGCACTGGTATTATGTAGAGAGATGGAAAGGATGGCACTAGTTTTGTATAGATGGATGGCGAGGACTGCACTGGTTTTATGTACATAGATGGGTAGGACGGCAATAGCCTTATGCAGATAGATGAGGAAGATGGCACTGGTTTTATGTAGAGAGATGGAGAGGACGGCACTGGTATTATGTGGTTAGATGGGGAGGATGGCACTGGTTTTATCTAGTTCGTAAGGTACGACGGCACTGGTTTTATCTAGATTGATGGGGAGAACGACAGTGGGTTTATGCAGACAGATGGGTAGGGTGGCACTGGTTTTATGTAGAGAGATGCAGAGGACAGGACTGGTTTTATGTAGACAGATGGGGAGGACGGCACTGGTATTATGTAGAGAGATGGAAAGGATGGCACTGGTTTTATCCAGTTCGTTGGGTACGACGGCACTGGTTTTATCTAGATTGATGGGGAGAACGACACTGGTTTTATGCAGACAGATTGGGAGGACGGCACAGGTTTTATGTAGTTAGATGGGTAGGATGGCACTGGTTTTATGTAGATAAATGGGGAGGACGGCACTGGTTTTATGTAGATAGATGGGGAGGATGGCACTGGTTTTATGTAGATAGATGAGTAGGATGGCACTGATTTTATGTAGGTAGATGGGGAGGACGGCACTTCTTTTATGTAGTTAGATGGGGAGGACGGCACTGGTATTATTTAGAGAGACGGAAAGGATGGCACTAGTTTTATATAGATAGGTGGGGAGGACGGCACTGTTTTTCTGTAGATAGATGGGGAGGACGACACTGGTTTTATGTTGATGGATCAGTAGCACGGCACTGGTTTTATGTAGATAGATGGGTAGGACGGCAATGGTCTTAAGCAGATAGATGAGGAAGATGGCACTGGTTTTATGTAGAGAGATGGAGAGGACGGCACTGGTATTATGTAGTTAGATGGGGAGGTTGGCACTGGTTTTATCTAGTTCGTTGGGTACGACGGCACTGGTTTTATCTAGATTGATTGGGAGGACGACACTGGTTTTATGCAGACAGAAGGGGAGGACGGTACTGGTTTTATGAGACAGATGGAGAGTACGGCACTGGTATTATGTATATAGATGGGTAGGGTGGCACTGGTTTTGTGTAGAGAGATGCAGAGGACAGGACTGGTTTTATGTAGATAGATGGGGAGGACGGCACTGGTTTTATGTAGATAGATGGGTAGGATGGCACTGGTTTTATGTAGATAGATGGGGAGGATGACACTGGATTTTTGTACTTAGTTGGGGAGTGCGGCACTGGTTTTATGTAGTTAGATGGGTAAGATGGCACTGGTTTTATGTAGAGAGATGTGGAGGACGGCACTGGATTCATGTAGAGAGATGGAGAGTACGGCACTGGTATTATGTATATAGATGGGTAAGATTGCACTGGTTTTATGTAGAGAGATGTGGAGGACGGCACTGGATTCATGTAGACAGATGGAGAGTACGGCACTGGTATTATGTATATAGATGTGTAGGATGGCAAGGGTCTTATGTAGATAGATGAGGAAGATGGCACTGGTTTTATGTACTTAGATGGGGAGGAAGGCGCTGGTTTTATCTAGTTCGTTGGGTACGACGGCACTGGTTTTATCTAGCTAGATGGGGAGGACGACACTGGTTTTATGCAGACAGATGGGGAGGACGGTACTGGTTTTATGAGAGAGATGGAGGGTACGGCACTGGTATTATGTATATAGATGTGTAGGGTGGCACTGGTTTTATGTAGATAGATGGGTGGGACGGCACTGGTTTTATGTTGATGGATCAGTAGTACGGCACTGGTTTTATGTAGATAGATGGGTAGGACGGCAATGGTCTTATGCAGATAGATGAGGAAGATGGCACTGGTTTTATGTAGAGAGATGGAGAGGACAGCACTGGTATTACGTAGTTAGATGGGGAGGATGGCACTGGTTTTATCTAGTTCGTTGGGTACGACGGCACTGGTTTTATCTAGATTGATGGGGAGAACGACACTGGTTTTATGCAGACAGATGGGGAGGACGGTACTGGTTTTCTGAGAGAGATGAAGCGTACGGCACTGGTATTATGAAAATAGATGGGTAGGGTGGCACTGGTTTTATATAGAGAGATGGAATGGATGGCACTGGTTTTATGTAGATAGATGGGGAGGACGGCACTGGTTTTATGTAGATAGATGGGTAGGATGGCACTGGTTTTATGTAGATAGATGGGGAGGACGGCACTGGTTTTACGTAGATAGATAGGGAGGATGGCACTGGTTTTATGTAGATAGATGAGTAGGATGGCACTGATTTTATGTAGGTAGATGGGGAGGACGGCACTTGCTTTATGTAGTTAGATGGGGAGGACGGCACTGGTATTATGTAGAGAGATGGAAAGGATGGCACTAGTTTTATATAGATGGATGGCGAGGACTGCACTGGTTTTATGTACATAGATGGGTAGGACGGCAATAGCCTTATGCAGATAGATGAGGAAGATGGCACTGGTTTTATGTAGAGAGATGGAGAGGACGGCACTGGTATTATGTGGTTAGATGGGGAGGATGGCACTGGTTTTCTCTAGTTCGTAAGTACGACGGCACTGGTTTTATCTAGATTGATGGGGAGAACGACACTGGGTTTATGCAGACAGATGGGTAGGGTGGCACTGGTTTTATGTAGAGAGATGCAGAGGACAGGACTGGTTTTATGTAGATAGATGGGGAGGACGGCACTGGTATTATGTAGAGAGATGGAAAGGATGGCACTGGTTTTATGTAGATAGATGGGGAGGATGATACTGGGTTTTTGTACTTAGTTGGGGAGGACGGCACTGGTTTTATGTAGTTAGAAAGGTAAGATGGCACTGGTTTTATGTAGAGAGATGGAGAGGACGGCACTGGTATTATGTAGTTAGATGGGAAGGAAGGCGCTGGTTTTATCTAGTTCGTTGGGTACGATGGCACTGGTTTTATCTAGATAGATGGGGAGGACGACCCTGGGTTTATGCAGACAGATGGGGAGGACTTTACTGGTTTTATGAGAGAGATGGAGGGTACGGCACAGGTATTATGTATATAGATGTGTAGGGTGGCACTGGTTTTATGTAGATAGATGGGTGGGACGGCACTGGTTTTATGTTGATGGATCAGTAGCACGGCACTGGTTTTATGTAGATAGATGGGTAGGACGGCAATAGTCTTATGCAGATAGATGAGGAAGATGGCACTGGTTTTATGCAGAGAGATGGAGAGGACGGCACTGGTATTATGTAGTTAGATGGCAAGGATGGCACTGGTTTTATCTAGTTTGTTGGGTACAACGGCACTGGTTTTATCTAGATTGATGGGGAGAACGACACTGGTTTTATGCAGACAGATGGGGAGGACGGCACAGGTTTTATGCAGTTAGATGGGTAGGATGGCACTGGTTTTATGTAGACGGGTGGGTAGGACGGCACTGGTTTTATTTAGAGAGATGGGGTGGATGGCACTGGTTTTATGTTGATGGATCAGTAGCACGGCACTGGTTTTATGTAGATAGATAGGTAGGACGGCAATGGTCTTATGTAGATAGATGAGGAAGATGGCACTGGTTTTATGTAGAGAGATGGAGAGGACGGCACTGGTATTATGTAGTTAGATGTGGAGGACGGCACTGGTTTTACGTAGATAGATGGGTAGGACGGCACTGGTTTTATGTAGATAGATGGGGAGGACAAAAGTTGTTTTATGTAGAGAGATCGAGAGGACGGCACTGGTTTTATGTATATAGATGGGTAGGACGGCAATGGTATTATGTATATAGATGGGTAGGACGGCACTGGCTTTATGTAGATAGATGAGGAGGACGGCAGTGGTTTTATCTAGTTAGACGGGTAGGAGGGCACTGGTTTTATTTAGAGAGATGGGGTGGATAGCACTGGTTTTATGTTGATGGATCAGTAGGACGGCACTGGTTTTATGTAGATAGATGAGTAGGATGGCACTGGTTTTATGTAGATAGATGTGGAGGACGGCACTGGATTCATGTAGAGAGATGGAGAGAACGGGCACTGGTTTTATGTAGATAGAAGGGGTGGACTGCACTGGTTTCATGTAGATAGTTGGGGAGGACAACACTGGTTTTATGTTGATGGATCAGTAGCACGGCACTGGTTTTATGTAGATAGATGGGTAGGACGGCAATGGTCTTATGCAGATAGATGAGGAAGATGGCACTGGTTTTATGTACTTAGATGGGGAGGAAGGCGCTGGTTTTATCTAGTTCGTTGGGTACGACGGCACTGGTTTTATCTAGATAGATGGGGAGGACGACACTGGTTTTATGCAGACAGATGGGGAGGACGGTACTGGTTTTATGAGAGAGATGGAGGGTACGGCACTGGTATTATGTATATAGATGTGTAGGGTGGCACTGGTTTTATGTAGATAGATGGGTGGGACGGCACTGGTTTTATGTAGATAGATGGGTAGGACGGCAATGGTCTTATGCAGATAGATGAGGAAGATGGCACTGGTTTTATGTAGAGAGATGGAGAGGACAGCACTGGTATTACGTAGTTAGATGGGTAGGATGGCACTGGTTTTATCTAGTTCGTTGGGTACGACGGCACTGGTTTTATTTAGATTGATGGGGAGAACGACACTGGTTTTATGCAGACAGATGGGGAGGACGGTACAGGTTTTCTGAGAGAGATGGAGCGTACGGCACTGGTATTATGTATATAGATGGGTAGGGTGGCACTGGTTTTATATAGAGAGATGGAATGGATGGCACTGGTTTTATGTAGATAGATGGGGAGGACGGCACTGTTTTTCTGTAGATAGATGGGGAGGGCGACACTGGTTTTATGTTGATGGATCATTAGCACGGCACTGGTTTTATGTAGATAGATGGGGAGGACGGCAATGGTCTTAAGCAGAGAGATGAGTAGGATGGCACTGATTTTATGTAGATAGAAGGGGTGGACGACAGTGGTTTTACGTAGATAGATGGGTAGGACGGCACTGGTTTTATGTAGAGAGATAGAGAGGACGGCACTGGTTTTATCTAGATTGATGGGGAGGACTACACTGGTTTTATGCAGACAGATGGGGAGGACGGTACTGGTTTTATGAGAGAGATGGAGAGTACGGTACTGGTATTATGTATATAGATGGGTAGGGTGGCACTGGTTTTATGTAGAGAGATGCAGAGGACAGGACTGGTTTTATGTAGATAGATGGGGAGGACGGCACTGGTTTTATGTAGATAGATGGGTAGGATGGCACTGGTTTTATGTAGATAGATGGGGAGGATGACACTGGATTTTTGTACTTAGTTGGGGAGTGCGGCACTGGTTTTATGTAGTTAGATGGGTTAGATGGCACTGGTTTTATGTAGAGAGATGTGGAGGACGGCACTGGATTCATGTAGAGAGATGGAGAGTACGTCACTGGTATTATGTATATAGATGGGTAAGATTGCACTGGTTTTATGTAGAGAGATGTGGAGGGCGGCACTGGATTCATGTAGAGAGATGGAGAGTACGGCACTGGTATTACGTATATAGATGGGTAGGATGGCAAGGGTGTTATTTAGATAGATGAGGAAGATGGCACTGGTTTTATGTAGATAGATGAGTAGGATGGCACTGATTTTATGTAGATAGATGGGGAGGACGGCACTTGTTTTATGTAGTTAGATGGGGAGGACGGCACTGGTATTATTTAGAGAGATGGAAAGGATGGCACTAGTTTTATATAGATAGATGGGGAGGACGGCACTGTTTTTCTGTAGATAGATGGGGAGGACGACACTGGTTTTATGTTGATGGATCAGTAGCACGGCACTGGTTTTATGTAGATAGATGGGTGGGACGGCAATGGTCTTAAGCAGATAGATGAGGAAGATGGCACTGGTTTTATGTAGAGAGATGGAGAGGACGGCACTGGTATTATGTAGTTAGATGGGGAGGTTGGCACTGGTTTTATCTAGTTCGTTGGGTACGACGGCACTGGTTTTATCTACATTGATTGGGAGGACGACACTGGTTTTATGCAGACAGATGGGGAGGACGGTACTGGTTTTATGAGAGAGATGGAGAGTACGGCACTGGTATTATGTATATAGATGGGTAGGGTGGCACTGGTTTTATGTAGAGAGTTGCAGAGGACAGGACTGGTTTTACGTAGATAGATGGGGAGGACGGCACTGGTTTTATGTAGATAGATGGGTAGGATGGCACTGGTTTTTTGTAGTTAGATGGGTAAGATGGCACTGGTTTTATGTAGAGAGATGTGGAGGACGGCACTGGATTCATGTAGAGAGATGGAGAGTACGGCACAGGTATTATGTATATAGATGGGTAAGATTGCACTCGTTTTATGTAGAGAGATGTGGAGGACGGCACTGGATTCATGTAGAGAGATGGAGAATACGGCACTGGTATTATGTATATAGATGTGTAGGATGGCAAGGGTCTTATGTAGATTAATGAGGAAGATGGCACTGGTTTTATGTACTTAGATGGGGAGGAAGGCGCTGGTTTTATCTAGTTCGTTGGGTACGACGGCACTGGTTTTATCTAGATAGATGGGGAGGACGACACTGGTTTTATGCAGACAGATGGGGAGGACGGTACTGGTTTTATGAGAGAGATGGAGGGTACGGCACTGGTATTATGTATATAGATGTGTAGGGTGGCACTGGTTTTATGTAGATAGATGGGTGGGACGGCACTGGTTTTATGTTGATGGATCAGTAGCACGGCACTGGTTTTATGTAGATAGATGGGTAGGACGGCAATGGTCTTATGCAGATAGATGAGGAAGATGGCACTGGTTTTATGTAGAGAGATGGAGAGGACAGCACTGGTATTACGTAGTTAGATGGGGAGGATGGCACTGGTTTTATCTAGTTCGTTGGGTACGACGGCACTGGTTTTATCTAGATTGATGGGGAGAACGACACTGGTTTTATGCAGACAGATGGGGAGGACGGTACTGGTTTTCTGAGAGAGATGGAGCGTACGGCACTGGTATAATGTATATAGATGGGTAGGGTGGCACTGGTTTTATATAGAGAGATGGAATGGATGGTACTGGTTTTATGTAGATAGATGGGGAGGACGGCACTGGTTTTATGTAGATAGATGGGTAGGATGGCACTGGTTTTATGTAGATAGATGGGGAGGACGGCACTGGTTTTACGTAGATAGATAGGGAGGATGGCACTGGTTTTATGTAGATAGATGAGTAGGATGGCACTGATTTTATGTAGATAGATGGGGAGGACGGCACTTGTTTTATGTAGTTAGATGGGGAGGACGGCACTGGTATTATGTAGAGAGATGGAAAGGATGGCACTAGTTTTGTATAGATGGATGGCGAGGACTGCACTGGTTTTATGTACATAGATGGGTAGGACGGCAATAGCCTTATGCAGATAGATGAGGAAGATGGCACTGGTTTAATGTAGAGAGATGGAGAGGACGGCACTGGTATTATGTGGTTAGATGGGGAGGATGGCACTGGTTTTATCTAGTTCGTAAGGTACGACGGCACTGGTTTTATCTAGATTGATGGGGAGAACGACCGTGGGTTTATGCAGACAGATGGGTAGGGTGGCACTGGTTTTATGTAGAGAGATGGGTAGGATGGCACTGGTTTTATGTAGATAGATGGGGAGGATGGCACTGGTTTTATGTAGATAGATGAGTAGGATGGCACTGATTTTATGTAGATAGATGGGGAGGACGGCACTTGTTTTATGTAGTTAGATGGGGAGGACGGCACTGGTATTATTTAGAGAGATGGAAAGGATGGCACTAGTTTTATATAGATAGATGGGGAGGACGGCACTGTTTTTCTGTAGATAGATGCGGAGGACGACACTGGTTTTATGTTGATGGATCAGTAGCACGGCACTGGTTTTATGTAGATAGATGGGTGGGACGGCAATGGTCTTAAGCAGATAGATGAGGAAGATGGCACTGGTTTTATGTAGAGAGATGGAGAGGACGGCACTGGTATTATGTAGTTAGATGGGGAGGTTGGCACTGGTTTTATCTAGTTCGTTGGGTACGACGGCACTGGTTTTATCTACATTGATTGGGAGGACGACACTGGTTTTATGCAGACAGATGGGGAGGACGGTACTGGTTTTATGAGAGAGATGGAGAGTACGGCACTGGTATTATGTATATAGATGGGTAGGGTGGCACTGGTTTTATGTAGAGAGATGCAGAGGACAGGACTGGTTTTATGTAGATAGATGGGGAGGACGGCACTGGTTTTATGTAGATAGATGGGTAGGATGGCACTGGTTTTATGTAGATAGATGGGGAGGATGACACTGGATTTTTGTACTTAGTTGGGGAGTGCGGCACTGGTTTTTTGTAGTTAGATGGGTAAGATGGCACTGGTTTTATGTAGAGAGATGTGGAGGACGGCACTGGATTCATGTAGAGAGATGGAGAGTACGGCACTGGTATTATGTATATAGATGTGTAGGATGGCAAGGGTCTTATGTAGATTAATGAGGAAGATGGCACTGGTTTTATGTACTTAGATGGGGAGGAAGGCGCTGGTTTTATCTAGTTCGTTGGGTACGACGGCACTGGTTTTATCTAGATAGATGGGGAGGACGACACTGGTTTTATGCAGACAGATGGGGAGGACGGTACTGGTTTTATGAGAGAGATGGAGGGTACGGCACTGGTATTATGTATATAGATGTGTAGGGTGGCACTGGTTTTATGTAGATAGATGGGTGGGACGGCACTGGTTTTATGTTGATGGATCAGTAGCACGGCACTGGTTTTATGTAGATAGATGGGTAGGACGGCAATGGTCTTATGCAGATAGATGAGGAAGATGGCACTGGTTTTATGTAGAGAGATGGAGAGGACAGCACTGGTATTACGTAGTTAGATGGGGAGGATGGCACTGGTTTTATCTAGTTCGTTGGGTACGACGGCACTGGTTTTATCTAGATTGATGGGGAGAACGACACTGGTTTTATGCAGACAGATGGGGAGGACGGTACTGGTTTTCTGAGAGAGATGGAGCGTACGGCACTGGTATAATGTATATAGATGGGTAGGGTGGCACTGGTTTTATATATAGAGATGGAATGGATGGCACTGGTTTTATGTAGATAGATGGGGAGGACGGCACTGGTTTTATGTAGATAGATGGGTAGGATGGCACTGGTTTTATGTAGATAGATGGGGAGGACGGCACTGGTTTTACGTAGATAGATAGGGAGGATGGCACTGGTTTTATGTAGATAGATGAGTAGGATGGCACTGATTTTATGTAGATAGATGGGGAGGACGGCACTTGTTTTATGTAGTTAGATGGGGAGGACGGCACTGGTATTATGTAGAGAGATGGAAAGGATGGCACTAGTTTTGTATAGATGGATGGCGAGGACTGCACTGGTTTTATGTACATAGATGGGTAGGACGGCAATAGCCTTATGCAGATAGATGAGGAAGATGGCACTGGTTTTATGTAGAGAGATGGAGAGGACGGCACTGGTATTATGTGGTTAGATGGGGAGGATGGCACTGGTTTTATCTAGTTCGTAAGGTACGACGGCACTGGTTTTATCTGGATTGATGGGGAGAACGACAGTGGGTTTATGCAGACAGATGGGTAGGGTGGCACTGGTTTTATGTAGAGAGATGCAGAGGACAGGACTGGTTTTATGTAGATAGATGGGGAGGACGGCACTGGTATTATGTAGAGAGATGGAAAGGATGGCACTGGTTTTATGTAGATAGATGGGGAGGATGATACTGGGTTTTTGTACTTAGTTGGGGAGGACGGCACTGGTTTTATGTAGTTAGAAAGGTAAGATGGCACTGGTTTTATGTAGAGAGATGGAGAGGACGGCACTGGTATTATGTAGTTAGATGGGAAGGAAGGCGCTGGTTTTATCTAGTTCGTTGGGTACTACGGCACTGGTTTTATCTAGATAGATGGGGAGGACGACCCTGGGTTTATGCAGACAGATGGGGAGGACTTTACTGGTTTTATGAGAGAGATGGAGGGTACGGCACAGGTATTATGTATATAGATGTGTAGGGTGGCACTGGTTTTATGTAGATAGATGGGTGGGACGGCACTGGTTTTATGTTCATGGATCAGTAGCACGGCACTGGTTTTATGTAGATAGATGGGTAGGACGGCAATAGTCTTATGCAGATAGATGAGGAAGATGGCACTGGTTTTATGCAGAGAGATGGAGAGGACGGCACTGGTATTATGTAGTTAGATGGCAAGGATGGCACTGGTTTTATCTAGTTTGTTGGGTACAACGGCACTGGTTTTATCTAGATTGATGGGGAGAACGACACTGGTTTTATGCAGACAGATGGGGAGGACGGCACAGGTTTTATGCAGTTAGATGGGTAGGATGGCACTGGTTTTATGTAGACGGGTGGGTAGGACGGCACTGGTTTTATTTAGAGAGATGGGGTGGATGGCACTGGTTTTATGTTGATGGATCAGTAGCACGACACTGGTTTTATGTAGATAGATAGGTAGGACGGCAATGGTCTTATGTAGATAGATGAGGAAGATGGCACTGGTTTTATGTAGAGAGATGGAGAGGACGGCACTGGTATTATGTAGTTAGATGTGGAGGACGGCACTGGTTTTACGTAGATAGATGGGTAGGACGGCACTGGTTTTATGTAGATAGATGGGGAGGACAAAAGTTGTTTTATGTAGAGAGATCGAGAGGACGGCACTGGTTTTATGTATATAGATGGGTAGGACGGCAATGGTATTATGTATATAGATGGGTAGGACGGCACTGGCTTTATGTAGATAGATGAGGAGGACGGCAGTGGTTTTATCTAGTTAGACGGGTAGGAGGGCACTGGTTTTATTTAGAGAGATGGGGTGGATAGCACTGGTTTTATGTTGATGGATCAGTAGGACGGCACTGGTTTTATGTAGATAGATGAGTAGGATGGCACTGGTTTTATGTAGATAGATGTGGAGGACGGCACTGGATTCATGTAGAGAGATGGAGAGAACGGGCACTGGTTTTATGTAGATAGAAGGGGTGGACTGCACTGGTTTCATGTAGATAGTTGGGGAGGACAACACTGGTTTTATGTTGATGGATCAGTAGCACGGCACTGGTTTTATGTAGATAGATGGGTAGGACGGCAATGGTCTTATGCAGATAGATGAGGAAGATGGCACTGGTTTTATGTACTTAGATGGGGAGGAAGGCGCTGGTTTTATCTAGTTCGTTGGGTACGACGGCACTGGTTTTATCTAGATAGATGGGGAGGACGACACTGGTTTTATGCAGACAGATGGGGAGGACGGTACTGGTTTTATGAGAGAGATGGAGGGTACGGCACTGGTATTATGTATATAGATGTGTAGGGTGGCACTGGTTTTATGTAGATAGATGGGTGGGACGGCACTGGTTTTATGTAGATAGATGGGTAGGACGGCAATGGTCTTATGCAGATAGATGAGGAAGATGGCACTGGTTTTATGTAGAGAGATGGAGAGGACAGCACTGGTATTACGTAGTTAGATGGGTAGGATGGCACTGGTTTTATCTAGTTCGTTGGGTACGACGGCACTGGTTTTATTTAGATTGATGGGGAGAACGACACTGGTTTTATGCAGACAGATGGGGAGGACGGTACTGGTTTTCTGAGAGAGATGGAGCATACGGCACTGGTATTATGTATATAGATGGGTAGGGTGGCACTGGTTTTATATAGAGAGATGGAATGGATGGCACTGGTTTTATGTAGATAGATGGGGAGGACGGCACTGTTTTTCTGTAGATAGATGGGGAGGGCGACACTGGTTTTATGTTGATGGATCATTAGCACGGCACTGGTTTTATGTAGATAGATGGGGAGGACGGCAATGGTCTTAAGCAGAGAGATGAGTAGGATGGCACTGATTTTATGTAGATAGAAGGGGTGGACGACAGTGGTTTTACATAGATAGATGGGTAGGACGGCACTGGTTTTATGTAGAGAGATAGAGAGGACGGCACTGGTTTTATCTAGATTGATGGGGAGGACTACACTGGTTTTATGCAGACAGATGGGGAGGACGGTACTGGTTTTATGAGAGAGATGGAGAGTACGGTACTGGTATTATGTATATAGATGGGTAGGGTGGCACTGGTTTTATGTAGAGAGATGCAGAGGACAGGACTGGTTTTATGTAGATAGATGGGGAGGACGGCACTGGTTTTATGTAGATAGATGGGTAGGATGGCACTGGTTTTATGTAGATAGATGGGGAGGATGACACTGGATTTTTGTACTTAGTTGGGGAGTGCGGCACTGGTTTTATGTAGTTAGATGGGTTAGATGGCACTGGTTTTATGTAGAGCGATGTGGAGGACGGCACTGGATTCATGTAGAGAGATGGAGAGTACGTCACTGGTATTATGTATATAGATGGGTAAGATTGCACTGGTTTTCTGTAGAGAGATGTGGAGGGCGGCACTGGATTCATGTAGAGAGATGGAGAGTACGGCACTGGTATTACGTATATAGATGGGTAGGATGGCAAGGGTGTTATTTAGATAGATGAGGAAGATGGCACTGGTTTTATGTACTTAGATGGAGAGGAAGGCGCTGGTTTTATGTAGTTCGTTGGGTACGACGGCACTGGTTTTATCTAGATAGATGGGGAGGACGACACTGGTTTTATGCAGACAGATGGGGAGGACGGTACTGGTTTTATGAGAGAGATGGAGGGTACGGCACTGGTATTATGTATATAGATGTGTAGGGTGGCACTGGTTTTATGTAGATAGATGGGTGGGACGGCACTGGTTTTATGTTGATGGATCAGTAGGACGGCACTGGTTTTATGTAGATAGATGGGGAGGACGACACTGGTTTTATGTTGATGGATCAGTAGCACGGCACTGCATTTATGTAGATAGATGGGTAGGACGGTAATGGTCTTATGCAGATAGATGAGGAAGATGGCACTGGTTTTATGTAGAGAGATGGAGAGGACAGCACTGGTATTATGTAGTTAGATGGGGAGGATGGCACTGGTTTTATCTAGTTCGTTGGGTACGACGGCACTGGTTTTATCTAGATTGATGGGGAGAACGACACTGGTTTTCTGCAGACAGATGGGGAGGACGGTACTGGTTTTATGAGAGAGATGGAGAGTACGGCACTGGTATTATGTATATAGATGGGTAGGGTGGCACTGGTTTTATGTAGAGAGATGCAGAGGACAGGACTGGTTTTATGTAGATAGATGGGGAGGACGGCACTGGTTTTATGTAGATAGATGGGTAGGATGGCACTGGTTTTATGTAGATAGATGGGGAGGACGGCACTGGTTTTATGTAGATAGATATGAGGATGGCACTGGTTTTATGTTGATGGATCAGTAGCACGGCACTGGTTTTATGTAGATAGATGGGTAGGACGTCAATAGTCTGATGCAGATAGATGAGGAAGATGGCACTGGTTTTATGTAGAGAGATGGAGAGGACGGCACTGGTATTATGTAGTTAGATGGCGAGGACGGCACTGGTTTTATCCAGTTCGTTGGGTACGACGGCACTGGTTTTATCTAGATTGATGGGGAGAACGACACTGGTTTTATGCAGACAGATTGGGAGGACGGCACAGGTTTTATGTAGTTAGATGGGTAGGATGGCACTGGTTTTATGTAGATAAATGGGGAGGACGGCACTGGTTTTATGTAGATAGATGGGGAGGATGGCACTGGTTTTATGTAGATAGATGAGTAGGATGGCACTGATTTTATGTAGATAGATGGGGAGGACGGCACTTGTTTTATGTAGTTAGATGGGGAGGACGGCACTGGTATTATTGAGAGAGATGGAAAGGATGGCACTAGTTTTATATAGATAGATGGGGAGGACGGCACTGTTTTTCTGTAGATAGATGGGGAGGACGACACTGGTTTTATGTTGATGGATCAGTAGCACGGCACTGGTTTTATGTAGATAGATGGGTGGGACGGCAATGGTCTTAAGCAGATAGATGAGGAAGATGGCACTGGTTTTATGTAGAGAGATGGAGAGGACGGCACTGGTATTATGTAGTTAGATGGGGAGGTTGGCACTGGTTTTATCTAGTTCGTTGGGTACGACGGCACTGGTTTTATCTAGATTGATTGGGAGGACGACACTGGTTTTATGCAGACAGATGGGGAGGACGGTACTGGTTTTATGAGAGAGATGGAGAGTACGGCACTGGTATTATGTATATAGATGGGTAGGGTGGCACTGGTTTTATGTAGAGAGATGCAGAGGACAGGACTGGTTTTATGTAGATAGATGGGGAGGACGGCACTGGTTTTATGTAGATAGATGGGTAGGATGGCACTGGTTTTATGTAGATAGATGGGGAGGACGGCACTGGTTTTATGTAGATAGATATGAGGATGGCACTGGTTTTATGTTGAGGGATCAGTAGCACGGCACTGGTTTTATGTAGATAGATGGGTAGGACGTCAATAGTCTGATGTAGATAGATGAGGAAGATGGCACTGGTTTTATGTAGAGAGATGGAGAGGACAGCACTGGTATTATGTAGTTAGATGGGGAGGATGGCACTGGTTTTATCTAGTTCGTTGGGTACGACGGCACTGGTTTTATCTAGATTGATGGGGAGAACGACACTGGTTTTATGCAGACAGATGGGGAGGACGGTACTGGTTTTATGAGAGAGATGGAGAGTACGGCACTGGTATTATGTATATAGATGGGTAGGGTGGCACTGGTTTTATGTAGAGAGATGCAGAGGACAGGACTGGTTTTATGTAGATAGATGGGGAGGACGGCACTGGTTTTATGTAGATAGATGGGTAGGATGGCACTGGTTTTATGTAGATAGATGGGGAGGACGGCACTGGTTTTATGTAGATAGATATGAGGATGGCACTGGTTTTATGTTGATGGATCAGTAGCACGGCACTGGTTTTATGTAGATAGATGGGTAGGACGTCAATAGTCTGATGCAGATAGATGAGGAAGATGGCACTGGTTTTATGTAGAGAGATGGAGAGGACGGCACTGGTATTATGTAGTTAGATGGCGAGGACGGCACTGGTTTTATCCAGTTCGTTGGGTACGACGGCACTGGTTTTATCTAGATTGATGGGGAGAACGACACTGGTTTTATGCAGACAGATTGGGAGGACGGCACAGGTTTTATGTAGTTAGATGGGTAGGATGGCACTGGTTTTATGTAGATAAATGGGGAGGACGGCACTGGTTTTATGTAGATAGATGGGGAGGATGGCACTGGTTTTATGTAGATAGATGAGTAGGATGGCACTGATTTTATGTAGATAGATGGGGAGGACGGCACTTGTTTTATGTAGTTAGATGGGGAGGACGGCACTGGTATTATTGAGAAAGATGGAAAGGATGGCACTAGTTTTATATAGATAGATGGGGAGGACGGCACTGTTTTTCTGTAGATAGATGGGGAGGACGACACTGGTTTTATGTTGATGGATCAGTAGCACGGCACTGGTTTTATGTAGATAGATGGGTGGGACGGCAATGGTCTTAAGCAGATAGATGAGGAAGATGGCACTGGTTTTATGTAGAGAGATGGAGAGGACGGCACTGGTATTATGTAGTTAGATGGGGAGGTTGGCACTGGTTTTATCTAGTTCGTTGGGTACGACGGCACTGGTTTTATCTAGATTGATTGGGAGGACGACACTGGTTTTATGCAGACAGATGGGGAGGACGGTACTGGTTTTATGAGAGAGATGGAGAGTACGGCACTGGTATTATGTATATAGATGGGTAGGGTGGCACTGGTTATATGTAGAGAGATGCAGAGGACAGGACTGGTTTTATGTAGATAGATGGGGAGGACGGCAGTGGTTTTATGTAGATAGATGGGTAGGATGGCACTGGTTTTATGTAGATAGATGGGGAGGACGGCACTGGTTTTATGTAGATAGATATGAGGATGGCACTGGTTTTATGTTGAGGGATCAGTAGCACGGCACTGGTTTTATGTAGATAGATGGGTAGGACGTCAATAGTCTGATGCAGATAGATGAGGAAGATGGCACTGGTTTTATGTAGAGAGATGGAGAGGACAGCACTGGTATTATGTAGTTAGATGGCGAGGATGGCACTGGTTTTATCCAGTTCGTTGGGTACGACGGCACTGGTTTTATCTAGATTGATGGGGGGAACGACACTGGTTTTATGCAGACAGATTGGGAGGACGGCACAGGTTTTATGTAGTTAGATGGGTAGGATGGCACTGGTTTTATGTAGATAAATGGGGAGAACGACACTGGTTTTATGCAGACAGATTGGGAGGACGGCACAGGTTTTATGTAGTTAGATGGGTAGGATGGCACTGATTTTATGTAGACAGATGGGGAGGACGGCACTTCTTTTATGTAGTTCGATGGGGAGGACGGCACTGGTATTATTGAGAGAGATGGAAAGGATGGCACTGGTTTTATGTAGATAGATGGGGAGGATGACACTGGATTTTTGTACTTAGTTGGGGAGTGCGGCACTGGTTTTATGTAGTTAGATGGGTAAGATGGCACTGGTTTTATGTAGAGAGATGTGGAGGACGGCACTGGATTCATGTAGAGAGATGGAGAGTACGGCACTGGTATTATGTATATAGATGGGTAAGATTGCACTGGTTTTATGTAGAGAGATGTGGAGGACGGCACTGGATTCATGTAGAGAGATGGAGAGTACGGCACTGGTATTATGTATATAGATGTGTAGGATGGCAAGGGTCTTATGTAGATAGATGAGGAAGATGGCACTGGTTTTATGTACTTAGATGGGGAGGAAGGTGCTGGTTTTATCTAGTTCGTTGGGTACGACGGCACTGGTTTTATCTAGATAGATGTGGAGGACGACACTGGTTTTATGCAGACAGATGGGGAGGACGTCAATAGTCTGATGCAGATAGATGAGGAAGATGGCACTGGTTTTATGTAGAGAGATGGAGAGGACGGCACTGGTATTATGTAGTTAGATGGCGAGGACGGCACTGGTTTTATCCAGTTCGTTGGGTACGACGGCACTGGTTTTATCTAGATTGATGGGGAGAACGACACTGGTTTTATGCAGACAGATTGGGAGGACGGCACAGGTTTTATGTAGTTAGATGGGTAGGATGGCACTGGTTTTATGTAGAGAAATGGGGAGGACGGCACTGGTTTTATGTAGATAGATGGGGAGGATGGCACTGGTTTTATGTAGATAGATGAGTAGGATGGCACTGATTTTATGTAGATAGATGGGGAGGACGGCACTTGTTTTATGTAGTTAGATGGGGAGGACGGCACTGGTATTATTGAGAGAGATGGAAAGGATGGCACTAGTTTTATATAGATAGATGGGGAGGACGGCACTGTTTTTCTGTAGATAGATGGGGAGGACGACACTGGTTTTATGTTGATGGATCAGTAGCACGGCACTGGTTTTATGTAGATAGATGGGTGGGACGGCAATGGTCTTAAGCAGATAGATGAGGAAGATGGCACTGGTTTTATGTAGAGAGATGGAGAGGACGGCACTGGTATTATGTAGTTAGATGGGGAGGTTGGCACTGGTTTTATCTAGTTCGTTGGGTACGACGGCACTGGTTTTATCTAGATTGATTGGGAGGACGACACTGGTTTTATGCAGACAGATGGGGAGGACGGTACTGGTTTTATGAGAGAGATGGAGAGTACGGCACTGGTATTATGTATATAGATGGGTAGGGTGGCACTGGTTTTATGTAGAGAGATGCAGAGGACAGGACTGGTTTTATGTAGATAGATGGGGAGGACGGCACTGGTTTTATGTAGATAGATGGGTAGGATGGCACTGGTTTTATGTAGATAGATGGGGAGGACGGCACTGGTTTTATGTAGATAGATATGAGGATGGCACTGGTTTTATGTTGAGGGATCAGTAGCACGGCACTGGTTTTATGTAGATAGATGGGTAGGACGTCAATAGTCTGATGCAGATAGATGAGGAAGATGGCACTGGTTTTATGTAGAGAGATGGAGAGGACAGCACTGGTATTATGTAGTTAGATGGGGAGGATGGCACTGGTTTTATCTAGTTCGTTGGGTACGACGGCACTGGTTTTATCTAGATTGATGGGGAGAACGACACTGGTTTTATGCAGACAGATGGGGAGGACGGTACTGGTTTTATGAGAGAGATGGAGAGTACGGCACTGGTATTATGTATATAGATGGGTAGGGTGGCACTGGTTTTATGTAGAGAGATGCAGAGGACAGGACTGGTTTTATGTAGATAGATGGGGAGGACGGCACTGGTTTTATGTAGATATATGGGTAGGATGGCACTGGTTTTATGTAGATAGATGGGGAGGACGGCACTGGTTTTATGTAGATAGATATGAGGATGGCACTGGTTTTATGTTGATGGATCAGTAGCACGGCACTGGTTTTATGTAGATAGATGGGTAGGACGTCAATAGTCTGATGCAGATAGATGAGGAAGATGGCACTGGTTTTATGTAGAGAGATGGAGAGGACGGCACTGGTATTATGTAGTTAGATGGCGAGGACGGCACTGGTTTTATCCA
The DNA here is from genome assembly GCF_030028105.1 of Mobula birostris. Lineage (NCBI taxonomy): Eukaryota > Metazoa > Chordata > Chondrichthyes > Myliobatiformes > Myliobatidae > Mobula > Mobula birostris. The sequence goes on along the minus strand of NW_027275560.1, from coordinate 852,257 downwards.
GTTCGTTGGGTACGACGGCACTGGTTTTATCTAGATTGATGGGGAGAACGACACTGGTTTTATGCAGACAGATTGGGAGGACGGCACAGGTTTTATGTAGTTAGATGGGTAGGATGGCACTGGTTTTATGTAGATAAATGGGGAGGACGGCACTGGTTTTATGTAGATAGATGGGGAGGATGGCACTGGTTTTATGTAGATAGATGAGTAGGATGGCACTGATTTTATGTAGATAGATGGGGAGGACGGCACTTGTTTTATGTAGTTAGATGGGGAGGACGGCACTGGTATTATTGAGAAAGATGGAAAGGATGGCACTAGTTTTATATAGATAGATGGGGAGGACGGCACTGTTTTTCTGTAGATAGATGGGGAGGACGACACTGGTTTTATGTTGATGGATCAGTAGCACGGCACTGGTTTTATGTAGATAGATGGGTGGGACGGCAATGGTCTTAAGCAGATAGATGAGGAAGATGGCACTGGTTTTATGTAGAGAGATGGAGAGGACGGCACTGGTATTATGTAGTTAGATGGGGAGGTTGGCACTGGTTTTATCTAGTTCGTTGGGTACGACGGCACTGGTTTTATCTAGATTGATTGGGAGGACGACACTGGTTTTATGCAGACAGATGGGGAGGACGGTACTGGTTTTATGAGAGAGATGGAGAGTACGGCACTGGTATTATGTATATAGATGGGTAGGGTGGCACTGGTTTTATGTAGAGAGATGCAGAGGACAGGACTGGTTTTATGTAGATAGATGGGGAGGACGGCACTGGTTTTATGTAGATAGATGGGTAGGATGGCACTGGTTTTATGTAGATAGATGGGGAGGACGGCACTGGTTTTATGTAGATAGATATGAGGATGGCACTGGTTTTATGTTGAGGGATCAGTAGCACGGCACTGGTTTTATGTAGATAGATGGGTAGGACGTCAATAGTCTGATGCAGATAGATGAGGAAGATGGCACTGGTTTTATGTAGAGAGATGGAGAGGACAGCACTGGTATTATGTAGTTAGATGGCGAGGATGGCACTGGTTTTATCCAGTTCGTTGGGTACGACGGCACTGGTTTTATCTAGATTGATGGGGGGAACGACACTGGTTTTATGCAGACAGATTGGGAGGACGGCACAGGTTTTATGTAGTTAGATGGGTAGGATGGCACTGGTTTTATGTAGATAAATGGGGAGAACGACACTGGTTTTATGCAGACAGATTGGGAGGACGGCACAGGTTTTATGTAGTTAGATGGGTAGGATGGCACTGATTTTATGTAGACAGATGGGGAGGACGGCACTTCTTTTATGTAGTTCGATGGGGAGGACGGCACTGGTATTATTGAGAGAGATGGAAAGGATGGCACTGGTTTTATGTAGATAGATGGGGAGGATGACACTGGATTTTTGTACTTAGTTGGGGAGTGCGGCACTGGTTTTATGTAGTTAGATGGGTAAGATGGCACTGGTTTTATGTAGAGAGATGTGGAGGACGGCACTGGATTCATGTAGAGAGATGGAGAGTACGGCACTGGTATTATGTATATAGATGGGTAAGATTGCACTGGTTTTATGTAGAGAGATGTGGAGGACGGCACTGGATTCATGTAGAGAGATGGAGAGTACGGCACTGGTATTATGTATATAGATGTGTAGGATGGCAAGGGTCTTATGTAGATAGATGAGGAAGATGGCACTGGTTTTATGTACTTAGATGGGGAGGAAGGTGCTGGTTTTATCTAGTTCGTTGGGTACGACGGCACTGGTTTTATCTAGATAGATGTGGAGGACGACACTGGTTTTATGCAGACAGATGGGGAGGACGGTACTGGTTTTATGAGAGAGATGGAGGGTACGGCACTGGTATTATGTATATAGATGTGTAGGGTGGCACTGGTTTTATGTAGATAGATGGGTGGGACGGCACTGGTTTTATGTTGATGGATCAGTAGCACGGCACTGGTTTTATGTAGATAGATGGGTAGGACGGCAATGGTCTTATGCAGATAGATGAGTAGAATGGCACTCGATGTATGTAGAGAGATGGAGAGGACGGCACTGGTATTATGTGGTTAGATGGGGAGGATGGCACTGGTTTTATCTAGTTCGTAAGGTACGACGGCACTGGTTTTATCTAGATTGATGGGGAGAACGACACTGGGTTTATGCAGACAGATGGGTAGGGTGGCACTGGTTTTATGTAGAGAGATGCAGAGGACAGGACTGGTTTTATGTAGATAGATGGGGAGGACGGCACTGGTATTATGTAGAGAGATGGAAAGGATGGCACTGGTTTTATTTAGTTAGATGGGGAGGATGGCACTGGTTTTATCTAGTTCGTTGGGTACGACGGCACTGGTTTTATCTAGATTGATGGGGAGAACGACACTGGTTTTATGCAGACAGATGGGGAGGACGGTACTGGTTTTCTGAGAGAGATGGAGCGTAGAGCACTGGTATTATGTATATAGATGGGTAGGGTGGCACTGGTTTTATATAGAGAGATGGAATGGATGGCACTGGTTTTATGTAGATAGATGGGGAGGACGGCACTGGTTTTATGTAGATAGATGGGTAGGATGGCACTGGTTTTATGTAGATAGATGGGGAGGACGGCACTGGTTTTACGTAGATAGATAGGGAGGATGGCACTGGTTTTATGTAGATAGATGAGTAGGATGGTACTGATTTTATGTAGATAGATGGGGAGGACGGCACTTGTTTTATGTAGTTAGATGGGGAGGACGGCACTGGTATTATGTAGAGAGATGGAAAGGATGGCACTAGTTTTATATAGATGGATGGCGAGGACTGCACTGGTTTTATGTACATAGATGGGTAGGACGGCAATAGCCTTATGCAGATAGATGAGGAAGATGGCACTGGTTTTATGTAGAGAGATGGAGAGGACGGTACTGGTATTATGTAGTTAGATGGCAAGGATGGCACTGGTTTTATCTAGTTTGTTGGGTACGACGGCACTGGTTTTATCTAGATTGATGGGGAGAACGACAATGGTTTTATGCAGACAGATGGGGAGGACGGCACAGGTTTTATGCAGTTAGATGGGTAGGATGGCACTGGTTTTATGTAGACGGATGGGTAGGACGGCACTGGTTTTATTTAGAGAGATGGGGTGGATGGCACTGGTTTTATGTTGATGGATCAGTAGCACGGCACTGGTTTTATGTAGATAGATAGGTAGGACGGCAATGGTCTTATGTGGATAGATGAGGAAGATGGCACTGGTTTTATGTAGAGAGATGGAGAGGACGGCACTGGTATTATGTAGTTAGATGTGGAGGACGGCACTGGTTTTACGTAGATAGATGGGTAGGACGGCACTGGTTTTATGTAGATAGATGGGGAGGACAAAAGTGGTTTTATGTAGAGAGATCGAGAGGACGGCACTGGTTTTAGGTATATAGATGGGTAGGACGGCAATGGTATTATGTATATAGATGGGTAGGACGGCACTGGTTTTATGTAGATAGATGAGGAGGACGGCAGTGGTTTTATGTAGTTAGACGGGTAGGAGGGCACTGGTTTTATTTAGAGAGATGGGGTGGATGGCACTGGTTTTATGTTGATGGATCAGTAGGACGGCACTGGTTTTATGTAGATAGATGAGTAGGATGGCACTGGTTTTATGTAGATAGATGTGGAGGACGGCACTGGATTCATGTAGAGAGATGGAGAGAACGGGCACTGGTTTTATGTAGATAGAAGGGGTGGACTGCACTGGTTTCATGTAGATAGTTGGGGAGGACGACACTGGTTTTATGTTGATGGATCAGTAGCACGGCACTGGTTTTATGTAGATAGGTGGGTACCACGGCAATGGTCTTATGCAGATAGATGAGGAAGATGGCACTGGTTTTATGTAGAGAGATGGAGAGGACGGCACTGGTATTATGTATATAGATGGGTAGGGTGGCACTGGTTTTATGTAGAGAGATGCAGAGGACAGGACTGGTTTTATGTAGATAGATGGGGAGGACGGCACTGGTTTTATGTAGATAGATGGGTAGGATGGCACTGGTTTTATGTAGATAGATGGGGAGGATGACACTGGATTTTTGTACTTAGTTGGGGAGTGCGGCACTGGTTTTATGTAGTTAGATGGGTAAGATGGCACTGGTTTTATGTAGAGAGATGTGGAGGACGGCACTGGATTCATGTAGAGAGATGGAGAGTACGGCACTGGTATTATGTATATAGATGGGTAAGATTGCACTGGTTTTATGTAGAGAGATGTGGAGGACGGCACTGGATTCATGTAGAGAGATGGAGAGTACGGCACTGGTATTATGTATATAGATGTGTAGGATGGCAAGGGTCTTATGTAGATAGATGAGGAAGATGGCACTGGTTTTATGTACTTAGATGGGGAGGAAGGCGCTGGTTTTATCTAGTTCGTTGGGTACGACGGCACTGGTTTTATCTAGATAGATGTGGAGGACGACACTGGATTCATGTAGAGAGATGGAGAGTACGGCACTGGTATTATGTATATAGATGTGTAGGATGGCACTGGTCTTATGTAGATAGATGAGGAAGATGGCACTGTTTTTATGTACTTAGATGGGGAGGAAGGCGCTGGTTTTATCTAGTTCGTTGGGTACGACGGCACTGGTTTTATCTAGATAGATGTGGAGGACGACACTGGTTTTATGCAGACAGATGGGGAGGACGGTACTGGTTTTATGAGAGAGATGGAGGGTACGGCACTGGTATTATGTATATAGATGTGTAGGGTGGCACTGGTTTTATGTAGATAGATGGGTGGGACGGCACTGGTTTTATGTTGATGGATCAGTAGCACGGCTCTGGTTTTATGTAGATAGATGGGTAGGACGGCAATGGTCTTATGCAGATAGATGAGTAGAATGGCACTCGTTGTATGTAGAGAGATGGAGAGGACGGCACTGGTATTATGTGGTTAGATGGGGAGGATGGCACTGGTTTTATCTAGTTCGTAAGGTACGACGGCACTGGTTTTATCTAGATTGATGGGGAGAACGACACTGGGTTTATGCAGACAGATGGGTAGGGTGGCACTGGTTTTATGTAGAGAGATGCAGAGGACAGGACTGGTTTTATGTAGATAGATGGGGAGGACGGCACTGGTATTATGTAGAGAGATGGAAAGGATGGCACTGGTTTTATGTAGATAGATGGGGAGGACGGCACTGGTATTATGTAGAGAGATGGAAAGGATGGCACTGGTTTTATGTAGAGAGATGGAGAGGACGGCACTGGTATTATGTCGTTAGATGGGAAGGAAGGCGCTGGTTTTATCTAGTTCGTTGGGTACGACGGCACTGGTTTTATCTAGATAGATGGGGAGGACGACCCTGGGTTTATGCAGACAGATGGGGAGGACTTTACTGATTTTATGAGAGAGATGGAGGGTACGGCAGAGGTTTTATGTATATAGATGTGTAGGGTGGCACTGGTTTTATGTAGATAGATGGGTAGGACGGCAATAGTCTTATGCAGATAGATGAGGAAGATGGCACTGGTTTTATGTAGAGAGATGGAGAGGACGGCACTGGTATTATGTAGTTAGATGGCAAGGATGGCACTGGTTTTATCTAGTTTGTTGGGTACGACGGCACTGGTTTTATCTAGATTGATGGGGAGAACGACACTGGTTTTATGCAGACAGATGGGAGGACGGCACAGCTTTTATGCAGTTAGATGGGTAGGATGGCACTGGTTTTATGTAGACGGGTGGGTAGGATGGCACTGGTTTTATTTAGAGAGATGGGGTGGATGGCACTGGTTTTATGTTGATGGATCAGTAGCACGGCACTGGTTTTATGTAGATAGATAGGTAGGACGGCAATGGTCTTATGTAGATAGATGAGGAAGATGGCACTGGTTTTATGTAGAGAGATCGAGAGGACGGCACTGGTTTTATGTATATAGATGGGTAGGACGGCAATGGTATTATGTATATAGATGGGTAGGATGGCACTGGTTTTTTGTAGATAGATGTGGAAGACGGCACTGGATTCATGTAGAGAGATGGAGAGAACGGGAACTGGTTTTATGTAGATAGAAGGGGTCGACTGCACTGGTTTCATGTAGATAGTTGGGGAGGACGACACTGGTTTTATGTTGATAGATCAGTAGCACGGCACTGGTTTTATGTAGATAGATGGGTACGACGGCAAAGGTCTTATGCAGATAGATGAGGAAGATGGCACTGGTTTTATGTAGAGAGATGGAGAGGACGGCACTGGTATTATGTAGTTAGATGGGGAGGATGGCACTGGTTTTATCTAGTTCGTTGGGTACGACGGCACTGATTTTATCTAGATTGATGGGGAGGACGACACTGGTTTTATGCAGACAGATGGGGAGGACGGTACTGGTTTCATGAGAGAGATGGAGAGTACGGCACTGGTATTATGTATATAGATGTGTAGTGTGGCACTGGTTTTATGTAGAGAGATGCAGAGGACAGGACTGGTTTTATGTAGATAGATGGGGAGGACGGCACTGGTTTTATGTAGATAGATGGGTAGGATGGCACTGGTTTTATGTAGATAAATGGGGAGGACGGCACTGGTTTTATGTAGATAGATGGGGAGGATGGCACTGGTTTTATGTAGATAGATGAGTAGGATGGCACTGATTTTATGTAGATAGATGGGGAGGACGGCACTTGTTTTATGTAGTCAGATGGGGAGGACGGCACTGGTATTATGTAGAGAGATGGAAAGGATGGCACTAGTTTTATATAGATAGATGGGGAGGGCGGCACTGTTTTTCTGTAGATAGATGGGGAGGACGACACTGGTTTTATGTTGATGGATCATTAGCACGGCACTGGTTTTATGTAGATAGATGGGTAGGACGGCAATGGTCTTAAGCAGATAGATGAGTAGGATGGCACTGATTTTATGTAGATAGAAGGGGTGGACGACAGTGGTTTTATGTAGAGAGATAGAGAGGACGGCACTGGTTTTATCTAGATTGATGGGGAGGACGACACTGGTTTTATGCAGACAGATGGGGAGGACGGTACTGGTTTTATGAGAGAGATGGAGAGTACGGTACTGGTATTATGTATATAGATGGGTAGGGTGGCACTGGTTTTATCTAGATAGATGGGGAGGACGACACTGGTTTTAGGCAGACAGATGGGGAGGAAGGTACTGGTTTTATGAGAGAGATGGAGGGTACGGCACAGGAATTATGTATATAGATGTGTAGGGTGGCACTGGTTTGATGTAGAGAGATATGGAGGACGGCACTGGATTCATGTAGAGAGATGGAGAGAACGGGCGCTGGTTTTATGTAGATAGATGGGGTGGACTGCACTGGTTTTATGTAGATTGATGGGGAGGACGACACTGGTTTTATGTTGATGGATCAGTAGCACGGCACTGCATTTATGTACATAGATGGGTAGGAGGGTAATGGTCTTATGCAGATAGATGAGGAAGATGGCACTGGTTTTATGTAGAGAGATGGAGAGGACAGGACTGGTTTTATGTAGATAGATGGGGAGGACGGCACTGGTTTTATGTAGATAGATGGGTAGGATGGCACTGGTTTTATGTAGATAGATGGGGAGGACGGCACTGGTTTTATGTAGATAGATATGAGGATGGCACTGGTTTTATGTTGATGGATCAGTAGCACGGCACTGGTTTTATGTAGATAGATGGGTAGGACATCAATAGTCTGATGCAGATAGATGAGGAAGGTGGCACTGGTTTTATGTAGAGAGATGGAGAGGACGGCACTGGTATTATGTAGTTAGATGGCTAGGATGGCACTGGTTTTATGTAGATAAATGGGGAGGATGGCACTGGTTTTATGTAGATAGATGGGGAGGACGGCACTTGTTTTATGTAGTTAGATGGGGAGGACGGCACTGGTATTATTTAGAGAGATGGAAAGGATGGCACTAGTTTTATATAGATAGATGGGTAGGACGGCACTGTTTTTCTGTAGATAGATGGGGAGGACGACACTGGTTTTATGCTGATGGATCAGTAGCACGGCACTGGTTTTATGTAGATAGATGGGTAGGACGGCACTTGTTTTATGTATATAGATGGGTAGGACGGCAATGGTATTATGTATATAGATGGGTAGGATGGCACTGGTTTTTTGTAGATAGATGTGGAAGACGGCACTGGATTCATGTAGAGAGATGGAGAGAACGGGAACTGGTTTTATGTAGATAGAAGGGGTCGACTGCACTGGTTTCATGTAGATAGTTGGGGAGGACGACACTGGTTTTATGTTGATAGATCAGTAGCACGGCACTGGTTTTATGTAGATAGATGGGTACGACGGCAATGGTCTTATGCAGATAGATGAGGAAGATGGCACTGGTTTTATGTAGAGAGATGGAGAGGACGGCACTGGTATTATGTAGTTAGATGGGGAGAATGGCACTGGATTTATCTAGTTCGTTGGGTACGACGGCACTGATTTTATCTAGATTGATGGGGAGGACGACACTGGTTTTATGCAGACAGATGGGGAGGACGGTACTGGTTTCATGAGAGAGATGGAGAGTACGGCACTGGTATTATGTATATAGATGTGTAGTGTGGCACTGGTTTTATGTAGAGAGATGCAGAGGACAGGACTGGTTTTATGTAGATAGATGGGGAGGACGGCACTGGTTTTATGTAGATAGATGGGTAGGATGGCACTGGTTTTATGTAGATAAATGGGGAGGACGGCACTGGTTTTATGTAGATAGATGGGGAGGATGGCACTGGTTTTATGTAGATAGATGAGTAGGATGGCACTGGTTTTATGTAGAGAGATGGGGAGGACGGCACTGGTTTTATGTACTTAGATGGGGAGGAAGGTGCTGGTTTTATCTAGTTCGTTGGGTACGACGGCACTGGTTTTATCTAGATTGATGGGGAGGATGACACTGGTTTTATGCAGACAGATGGGGAGGACGGTACTGGTTTCATGAGAGAGATGGAGAGGACGGCACTGGTATTATGTATATAGATGTGTAGTGTGGCACTGGTTTTATGTAGAGAGATGCAGAGGACAGGACTGGTTTTATGTAGATAGATGGGGAGGACGGCACTGGTTTTATGTAGATAGATGGGTAGGATGGCACTGGTTTTATGTAGATAAATGGGGAGGACGGCACTGGTTTTATGTAGATAGATGGGGAGGATGGCACTGGTTTTATGTAGATAGATGAGTAGGATGGCACTGGTTTTATGTAGAGAGATGGGGAGGACGGCACTGGTTTTATGTACTTAGATGGGGAGGAAGGTGCTGGTTTTATCTAGTTCGTTGGGTACGACGGCACTGGTTTTATCTAGATTGATGGGGAGGATGACACTGGTTTTATGCAGACAGATGGGGAGGACGGTACTGGTTTTATGAGAGAGATGGAGAGTACGGCACTGGTATTATGTATATAGATGGGTAGGGTGGCACTGGTTTTATGTAGAGAGATGCAGAGGACAGGACTGGTTTTATGTAGATAGATGGGGAGGACGGCACTTGTTTTATGTAGTTAGATGGGGAGGACGGCACTGGTATTATTTAGGGAGATGGAAAAGATGGCACTAGTTTTATATAGATAGATGGGGAGGACGGCACTGTTTTTCTGTAGATAGATGGGGAGGACGACACTGGTTTTATGTTGATGGATCAGTAGCACGGCACTGGTTTTATGTAGATAGATGGGTAGGACGGCAATGGTCTTAAGCAGATAGATGAGGAAGATGGCACTGGTTTTATGTAGAGAGATGGAGAGGACGGCACTGGTATTATGTAGTTAGATGGGG